>NC_036858.1:39661838-39716943 GCF_002910315.2 Salvelinus sp. IW2-2015
CTCTCTTTTTTCCAAGCTGTCCTTATTGTCGCTGCCTGCCAAAAGTACCAATATGGACAAGGATGCGAGAGAGGTTTTTCAAGAGAATGAAATCACTGGCGCTTACGAACACTGAACAGATCTTAATGCATTGAATTGTTGTTTGAAATGACAGGCGAGGTAGAAGATCTTGAAATTATGATTAGAACATAGTATATTGGTAATTATATAACTGCAGGAAAGCAAGAAAAGAAAAATACACTTTGTCTCCCACGCCAGTGCAGCGAGAGAGGAATCTGTTCTCGCCTTCGAGAGAACCCAACATTAAAGACAGCTGGATGTCCTCTCATTTAGTAGTACCCTGCCTCACGACCAACCATAATTCTTTAATCTTCTCAAGCAAACTAGATGCATGCCACCGTTGAGCCATACACCACAATTTCAGACGTAACGATTTTGCGCCCATTCTAAAGATGAGCCACCCATGCGGTAACTATGGTGGATTATTGCTATATGTTTCTATAAGAGCATTGGCACATGCTTAGAAGTGCGCTTCTAACAGCGATTCGCTTTGATAAATCAAGGACTTCAGGGAAGATATGGCTCCCTCAGCGGATGATAAGGAGGCCCAACACACACTCCATACACGTCCCATACACGCTCCATACCACGCTGCCTTGGAAACACAGAGCCAAAGTCTTGGAGGCCGGCTGTTTGAAGGCGCCGATGGCTGTTGTTATACATACATTTACTGGCAGCATGCGCGTCTTTAATCCCGGATGCTATTGCCAAGTGATGGAACAGCTTCACGATATTTACTGAGGACCAAGGAACAGCAGAGGAGGAAAAACAACGCATATGTGGGTTTAAAGCAAAAAGCTATAATCTGCCAGTCTGAGATCCTATGTTTCACTATTAATACATGTTGTGCAGAAATTAATGAGCAATGCCTTGCCATCATCTGTGCTGGCAAACTTAAAAGCATTCCAACCATGACACTACAAATACACTGAGAGCAGTGCAATGATTTTTCATCCTGGCACTTCACTGGCCACATAATTGTTCAGAATGTGTGAAATACCGAGTATATCAAGTCTCTGTATAAGGTAGAGTTGCTAATGATATCCTAGCAGATTGTCTGGGTAAAATAATCGAAACTACCTTTGATCTCTGTCTAATCTCATGGATAATGATTTTGAAATGGGACTAGTGTAGTGCATGTGGAAATGGAAGTGTAATGTAGTAGCTGCATCCT
This sequence comes from Salvelinus sp. IW2-2015, assembly GCF_002910315.2. Lineage (NCBI taxonomy): Eukaryota > Metazoa > Chordata > Actinopteri > Salmoniformes > Salmonidae > Salvelinus > Salvelinus sp. IW2-2015. Next base: position 39,663,073 of record NC_036858.1, read on the forward strand.
CAGTATGGAGGATAGTTTGACTGTGAGGGGAGTCAGTCTGAGGAGAGTCTTTGAGTGACGAGGGAGGGGGGGTTGTAGCACAGCATTCTGGGTAGTGGCCATGTTGTTGTTCCACGGTCGGCAGGGCCGTCTCTCCTGGGAGTCTGGTTCACTGTTTGCCATTACCTCAACACCAGGAGGAATATCACACGTAGCCCCGCTGGCCTGCTGGGGCCTGAAATGTCAGAGCAAGAGGGAGGCTTTTGAAACTGTCCTGTTAGAGATGTGTGCACTCACACATGCACAGACACACCACACATACACACAAACGCATCACACAGGCACACATGCACACACTCATACACACAGTCTCACAATATCGTAACATCACATCTTTTTAAAGTTCTTTGATGTAAATAGCTGAATGTTTTGCTTATCCAATTGAATACGTTGGGTAAGATGAACGTGCTTAATGCAATTTCTCCTTCGCTATTTTTTCCCCCAGCTATGTCCGGTCTGGTCGTACCTCCAATGTAAATGCACTTTCATCGTCTCAAGCACCAGTCTACTCACCACTCTACAGGACACCCCTTTATCACACAGCAAAGACACTGGTGTAGTCTATAATACTGAGGATATAGTCAACAGCTTATTCTGTTTTTAATGAAGATATAAACATGATTTTCTTTGAAAAGACTATTTCAAGAGTTAYGATTTGGACATGTGGACAAAGCATTTCATTAAGAACTGAATGATTTTAGCTTTTTTTGCTTATATTTTTCCATTTGATCAACCTCGAAGAAGACAAAGGACGATGGGGTGTTTATTTTGTATGCCTATCTGGTGGAACTTTGGCTATGTCCAGTGAACCATATGGGAAGGATCTCTGTGGACTCACCATTTGGTTTTAATGTAAACACTGATGTACATTTACCTATGAACTTGTTTGCCTCAGAAATWGTTTTTTGTTTTAACTCTCTTTCAATAGATTCACATTTGTGTGTCTTTATAATGTGTCCTTTTGTATTTTTATGTGTGAGAAAATACAGTGGGGCCAAGAAGGTTTAAGATTTTCAACTGGAAAATATATGAGATATATAATGTAGAAATCAATCATAAAATACATCAAATGCAAGTAAATGGGTGGGGCTGGGTAAGATTGTATCATGTTTCAATCATACATCTTAAATTAAATTTGTAATTTATTGTAGCTAGAAGTTTATCTTCGAAAGTGAAAATGATCTTGGATTCTACAAGTACTCTGGGGTACGTAGAACACCTGGCTCTGTTCCATGTTTAGAGCTTCCTTTTAAGCAAGTGTGTTTTGCCATGTTTTTTTAAAACTTTTTTGCTAGCACTGTATATTAATGCATTCTTAGGCTACTGTGAAGTCTGTMTCTTGTTGAAGAGGGCCATCCTCTTCCTTCTAGCTCCAAATCCCGTTATGTGTTTTATATGTGGTTCAAAACTTGTAGACTATTGTGATATTGCCAAAATTGTGCTAAATATTTATACATCTGTCTTTTTTCCATGTTCTTTTAGATCAACAACAACATTTAAAGCAAAATTTAACTCCATCTAAAGTCGAAAGTAGTTCATTGTCATATTTCCATTCCAACACACACTTGCGCTCACTTGAGGGAAATTTTGTAACATATCAACTATAAATATTGTATTTATCTCTGAAATTTTGTATATTGCTTTTCATTATGTATGTATTAATCGTCATGCCCTTAATAGTGATGCAGCACAGAGAATTTCAGCCAAGAACTGTTGCATTCATGTTTTTTTTGTATTTGATAAAATGCGATGTCCATATATTTCACATATCTTCAAAGTTTTGTTACTCTGTCAAGACTCTCTGTCCATTTTTTTTAAAGGGAAGTCAAACTTCATTGTTTATTTTTATATTGATTTTAAATTATCTATACAGAGAAAACTTTGTTGGTTGTATTGTCAAATAAATAGTTTGTGACCCATATGATAGTTGTTAAGATACAATAGAAACAATGTGCATGAGGGACAACCTTGGAGGAAGGAACTCCATTTGTGGTTGTATTTTCTTTCTGTTTTGTAGAATGTATACAAGTCATTTTTACTCAGAACTTATGACTCTGCCACATAGCTTAAATGTGTTTACAGGGAACAAAAATTCAAAATGTAAAAATTTGGAATGAAAACAGAAATTAATAAGTGATGTTTTATAAAAAATTTGGAGTAAAAAACTACAAAAACTTGCTGATGCCTGTGGATTTCTTCAATTGTTATTGATAAATTACACAGAACACTTTTGTTCATGATTGCCCCTGTAAGAGCCAGGGCTGCCACACTCTCCATGGGGGTTGCTAGCCTTTTAGATTCAGAAACAGGTTGCAACATTTAAAAAAGTATTTCATTTTAAACGTAATTCTATGCTCTCATAAATAGTCAAAACAAATCTCTGTGCAGTTCTGTGATTTTGGCCCAGCAATCTGACTTTGAGGCACATTCATATTGATCTTTATATCTGCATCTCTCACTACAGCCGTGCTTTAAAATGGCCTGTTAAATGTATTGTAGCCTTTCATGTGTGAGCTTTTTATTCAAAGCAACCTAAAGAGGCCCCATTCAAATACCTCATTTCATTGCATTAGGCCGCCTAGTTAATAAAGAATCAATGCATTGAAAGAGCAAGGTTATCCGCTGTCTATAAGGGGTTGGTATTGTTTTGAAACTCATAGTTTGAGCACTGAAAGGGGGCCCTGTGAAATCTATACTCATCAAGTGGGTCAAACGGAGAGATAGAGAAGCGACGGGGAAGAATACCACCTCTCCTTTAAAACAACTAAACATCTTATCTTGCTTTCTGAGTGGTCCTGGAGACCAGGTCACAAAATGTCAATTTCTCATCAAGGCACCAGTGCCCATGGCTATCCCTCCCTATAATGCACAATTAAGTGAATGCAAGATGAGCAGGAATCAGCAAATCACAGCTTATTATGCCAGCGGCGTGCATAGATCTCATGGCACATAAGATAATGCAGGTGATGCTGATAGTGTGAGGTCAGCTACACCAGAGAACGATTACATTTTCAACTACGATCGCTGTGTGCGTCAAAACATTCCCTCGATAATATGTAGTGTCTGATAACAATAGTCACATGCCTGCTTGCTTTAGATCAACACAGTTTTAGATCTATTTTCTTGCTCAGTGTTTTTTTCCCCCCCAAATTCAAAACCTTGTGAAAGGAAAACCTGAATCCATGTACTCTGTATAAACACTTCTAATAATTTATAGTCTGAGCATAAATCAAGTGTTATGCATTGTCTATCAATGAACAATGATCTAATGTGCGTCTGAGACCTTTAATAGCAGGATAACAAACATAGTAGGCAAGTATTTTGGATCATGCCAAGTAATGCCAGGCAGAAAAATATGAGTGCTAGGAAATCACACCATGCTCTCCCTTTACCAAAAGCCACCCTATAGCTAAAGCACTCAATCGTGGTTAGAGCTTGTTTATTGCAGAACTCTAATGGCTGCCCTCCACCATGATCTTAATGTGTGCATTAAATATTTATAAATCCTGAGTCAATAACGCCCCATAACCAGAGCCTGATAGACACCTGGACCGTGTGGCCGCCACGCTCTCCAACACAGGCTGGGGTCAAGAGGTCATGCAATCAAAGGAGGCCAAGGCTCAACACATCCATATGTTGCTACTCTTATCAAGACTTTCCTCAGTAGTGGTCATCTGTCAAAGGAGAGAAATATTGAAAGCAATATCGATCTTAACTAGCCTTCTGTTGCCGAGGGGCCCAAGCCTCAAACATCTGCTTGCATATTGTTATATTTTAAAAAATACTGCCACTTCATCACACGCATAAGAAGGTAATGTTGAATATCTCTAATCAATGTTTACAGACTGACTATTTTATTTGCTATTACTGAAATAGCTCCTGTTTTTTGAGATATTTTCTCTCTTCCATTGCTTTATTCTTCTTGGACGTGGGTGCCTCAGATGCTATACCTGGCCATATCACTGTGATGTTCCTACGGTGTTCAGGTGAAAGATGGTGCTCTGGTGATAGCGTCATACAAAAGCCTGGCTGCACAATGAGCCAGTCAATGGAGAGCTCCAGTTGAAAGAGTCACAATGGCTGTGCATGCTGGGAATTGGGCTGGATGACATAAAGGAATGAAACCCTCATTGAGGCCATGGAGGACAAGCATTCAGAAAAGGGGTTTTGTTTGGTCTTTATCAATACAAAGTTTCCCATGAGGAAAAACAATTCAAATTGACCTTAAAAGATAATATTACCTTACGAATCCACTCCCTATGTAAGACTTATTCAGGTGCTTATGTGTTCATTTTCAGGGGTGCTGATGTACTGACTTTGTTGCCTTGTGTACAATACCAAGATAGTGCAGACCATGAATTTAAAAGGTGGACAATTGTTTCTTCTGCTTCTCTCTGGTTAGACTGACCATTAGTCCATCTATCTGCAATCCAGTCTGCTAGGAAATATATACTGAACAAAAATATAAATGCAACATGCAATAATTTCAAAGATTTTACTGAGTTACAGTTCATATAAGGAAATCAGTCAATTGAAATAAATTAGGCCCTAATCTATGGATTTTACTCGACTGGGCAGGGGTGCAGTCATGGGTGGGCCTGGGAGGGCATAGGCCCACCGGCTTGGCAACTGAGGAGCCAGGCCCAGCCAATCAGACTGAGTTTTTCCCCACAAAAGGGCTTTATTAAAGACAGAAATACTCCTCAGCACCCCCCATCCCCCTCAGAAGATCCCACAGGTGAAGAAGCCAGATGTGGAGGTCCTGGGCTGGTGTGTTTACACGTGGTCTGCGGTTGTGAGGCCGGTTGGACATACTGCCAAATTCTCAAAAACTACTTTGGAGGTGGCTTATGGTAGAGAAATTAACATTCAATTCTCTGGCAAAAGCTCAGGTGGAAATTCCTGCAGTCAGCGTGCCGATTGCACGCTCCCTCAAAGCTCGAGACATCTGTGGCATTGTTGTTTGACAAAACAGCACATTTTAAAGTGGCCTTTTATTGTCCCCAGCACAAGGTGCACTTGTGAAATGATCATGCTGTTCAATCAGCTTCTTGCTATACCATGCCTGTCAGGTAGATGGATTATTTTTGCAAAGGAGAAATGCTCACTAACAAGGACACAAAAAATGTATGCTCAACATTTTTGTACGTATAGAACAATTCTGTGATTTTTTTTATTGCAGCTCATGAAGCATGGGGCCAACACTTTACATGTTGCATTTATATTTTAGTTCAGTGTAGATAAAGTTAGGTCTGTGTTAAGAGCTCTACTTATTTTACTGTAGAATAGAAGGATGAGAAAAGTATCCTATTGCAAAAAAAATCCATTTAACTTGTACTTGGGTATCATTTGATACTATATGAATGATTGAATGCATTTCAGATCCACGGATGCAGGATTTACTCTGGCAGTGTTATTACTATATTTGTCTTCCCATAGGCACACTCCACAATGAGGTATAGAAACCCCTGGTCAGAAAGTGTAAGACTACAGTGATAAAGTAATGTCACTACAACTGCATTTTTATGCCACACTCTGACATATAGTGCTCCTTTCATAGTTCCTCTCAGTAGTGCTTTATCCACTAGTTCTGGATATGATATCATCTATTAATAATGTATTGGCAATGGATTACATAAAAAAGAGAGCAGAAATAACATCCAATATTCATGTCCCCTGAGCTTGCCTGTGTCCAATCCGTTTGGCCCATAAAACCTTACCCCCATTTCCATATCCGTTGAGGGTCGCAACAGGTCCGCCACACAAAGACTCACAGAACAGCTCAACTCAGGAAAATGGCTGTTAAAATCATATGGATTCTTTAACCCTTATGAAACAGCCCCCCTAAAAGAAAATATAATATACTGTATATATATAATGACTGTTGGAGCTGGAAACGGCAGATTTTTTATGGAATATGTACATAGGCGTACAGAGGTCCATTATCAGAAACCATCACTCCTGTGTTCCAATGGCACATTGTGTTAGCTAATCCATGTTTATAATTTTAAAAGGCTAATTGATCATTAGAAAACCCTTTTGCAATTATGTTAGCACAGCTGAAATCTGTTGTCCTGATTAAAGAAGCAATAAAACTGGCCTTCTTCAGACTAGTTGAGTATCTATTTGGAGCATCAGCATTTGTGAGTTCGATAACAGGCTCAAAATGGCCAGAAACAAAGAACTTTCTTCTGAAGCTCGTCCGTCTATTCTTGTTCTGAGAAATGAAGGATATTCCATGTGAGAAATTGCCAAGAAACTGAAAATCGTACTACGCTGTGTACTACTCCCTTCACAGAACAGCACAAACTGGCTCTAACCAGAATAGAAAGAGGAGTGGGAGGCCCCGGTTCACAACTGAGCAAGAGGACAAGTACATTAGAGTGTCTAGTTTGAGAAACAGACGCCTCACAAGTCCTCAACTGGCAGCTTCTTTAAATAGTACCCGCAAAACACCAGTTTCAATGTCAACAGTGAAGAGGCGACTCTGGGATGCTGGCCTTCAAGAATAGACTGACACGTTTCAGAAGAAAGTTTTTTGTTTCTGTACATTTTGAGCCTGTAATCGAACCCACAAATACTGATGCTCCAGATARTCAACTAGTCTGAAGAAGGCCAGTGTTATTGTTTCTTCAACCAGGACAACAATTTTCAGCTGTGCTAAAATAATTGCAAAAGGGTTTTCTAATGATCAATTAGCCTTTTAAAATTATCAACTTGGATTAGCTAACACAATGTGCCATTGGAACACAGGAGTGATGGTTTCTGATAATGGGCCTCTGTACGCCTACGGAATATGTAGATATTCCATAAAAAATCTGCCGTTTCCAGCTACAATATTCATTTACAACATTAACAATGTCTACACTGTATTTTTGATCAATTTTATGTTACTTTAATGGACAAAAATGTGCTTTTCCTTCAAAAACAAGGACATTTCTAAGTGACCCCAAACTTTTGAACGGCAGTGTGTATATATACAGTATATATATAAATATATATATATAAAAAATATATATATATTGACACATATCTAAGCCCCAGCGGAAAACCTGGTACTGTATTTCTCCCTTTAATTGTGCCACTTGACATGCCTGTGAAACATGGCATGAATCTCACAGTTATTGCAGTCCCCTTGGCGGGGAATGTTGATAGAACATCTGCATGCTATAGAAAGTAATGGAAGTAGCAGAGGTGGCAGCTGCAAAGCAACAGGAAGCATGCCATTTGAGTCAGCACCGCTGTGCAAACCACTAACTGTCTGCCAGCCATGGTCTTACAGTCGACACTGAGTGGGGGACACTGTGACAAACAGGCATGGTCTGAGAGCTTTGCATCCTCGGGGGGTGACAGCGCCAGTTTGATTGTCAATGAGGTTCATTAACAATGTGTTTTAAAGAAACCTGAAGAGAGAGCTAGCAGCTTGAGACAGGGTCCTCTGTCAAACAACATGAAGTTTCACAAACGTTAAGCTACTCTCACCCCATATCCCTGAACTCCCCAAAGAAGATGTGCCTTGGCCCTTACCTCGTCTTGTACCCTACAGAAATGTATTATTCTTTTCAGCCTGAAAACGTTTCTCAGCACTCAGCACGTAATTTTCCCCCAATACCAAAGAAAAGAGCACTATGTCTTTTTTTCCCAATTTACGTCCTCTAAAGAACATGTGCCATAAATTGTCTACATTCTATATAAAATACTATAATCTATAACCTCCCTGAGAAATGACCTAAGGAAGACGTCTCCCTCTAGCCTCTACCTAATGGAGCGATGGCCAACCAAAGCCAGCTTGTAAGGGCTTTTCCCTGAAGAGTGCTTGTCACACCGCACCAAACCTCTGTGATTATCGTTGCTTTTGCAGTGTCCACGCCTGCCAATACCACTGTTCCATAAATGAATTTGGCCCCTCGTCAACGAATTACCTAACACGCAGAACTGTGTATGTGTCACATCCAATTGCAACACACAGGCTTTTGTAGTGCGATGGCAAGTGGACTTAATTATAAATCATCAATCATAGTAAATGAATCACATTGATACTATTTTACATACAATATCTCAAACATTTTAAATATAGTGAGTTGTTACATTTTGTCATGTTTGATTGGGGCTAGGTGTATTTGGAATCAATTAATATGAATTCATCATGGCAAGTCAATGAAAGCTTTCCTGTAAGATGATGCTCCAGCTCCACCAGTCGAACACATATAACTAACTAAGGATGAGTCCATATCGGTTTGACACATATATGATTATTTGTATGAACATTGAATCCTATCTGTAACACACATGCAGTATAAATAAATACTATARGTTATACTAATGCTATTGACTACTACTGGGCCATTGAGACAGACGTTTTACAGGTCCCCACTTCAATGTAGAATAGAATTAAACTAATATAATTACTAACAAACACGATACTAGACATTGGCCAATATCTACAGTACGTCTTCTGTAGTCATACAGAACTGCTAATAGGTAAAGAGTATTTTGCACAAGGCTGCAGACAGTACTTGGCACCAAGGCTCTTATTTTCCCTCTCCCTGATCCAGTCCACTCCTCTTTCCTGGACTCGTCATATAGATCATAGTCTGCGGGGGCCAGAGGTGCTGACGGAGCCCAGATGCTCCCAGTCTGTCTGGAGGACTGGGGAGACTGGTGCCAGGGGGTCCTGGAGCCTCTGAAGTGCCGCCCCTTCATCAACAGAACAAGGCTAGACCTGCACTTTCTCCAGCCTGAGACACTCTGGTTCCCGCTCTCTGACAACTAAGCTGTAGTCATAGGTTAATACGTGAAGGAATACATACACTCAGTCTCAGAACATCACTCACCGCGGTGCATGCAGCATCACATACGTTCACAAGTTCACATGGACACACACACACACAAGGCTGTGTTCTGGACTATATGTTACCTATTGGAGAATAACATTAAACCTGTGAGATTGCAGATGATACACTGTATCCACTGCCAAACTCCACATCTGCATGGCCTTGCCCCTGCCTAGCTGCGTCCAGTTATGCCCCCACAGCATGGCATAACTACATCGGTCATAAAATCTAAACTTTTGGCCAACAGGGCAGAGAAGATACAGGCTTCTCTCTAGAGGTCGGGTTCCTCTCAAGGTTTCTTCCTTGCTCTCATTTAAAGCAGAGTTTTCCCTTGCCGTTGTCTTCCTCAGCCGGCTCTTTTTTGGGGAGTTTATTTTCTCAAACTAGACAAAAGCAAAATCCGAACCCCCACTCTCTCTCAAGATCCAAAAGATCATTACAATAGCATCAAAGCATGCCATGTTTGAAATTATGTTAGTTTTTATAGTGCTGGGCTGTGGCGGTGTGTGTTGGTATTAGAATGCTGCAGCTACTGTAGCAGCTGTGGAGGCTGGTCTGGCTGCATGGTGCCTAGGTGTCAGGGCCTCAGAGAGCCGTCCAGACAGAGAGGGAGGGAACCTGATAGGGTAGCGCAGTCTCAGCCCAGTCTAATATCTGTCTGTTTGACAATGCTTATCTGCATGTGCAATACTCTGGAATCGCAAAGGCGTTACCGTCTCTTGCTGGGTGCTGTTTTGTTTAAAGTTGTACTAACATTTTGGGGCACTCCAAGGCAGGGCTCTTCAACTGGCGGCCCGTTTATTTGTATAAACTGGCCCTTTGATCAATTCTGAACATMAATAAAAGGTTTGCAAAAAAATCCCTGCCAAAATCCGATGCTCACTTCCAAAATGACAAGTAGTGTGGTTTCTTCTTTATCGGTTATTATTTTTTCTTCATATGAATTTGGCTCTAGTGTTTTAACAGTTTAAGCTACAAAATATGATTAACCTATTCCTGAAAGCTACGACTCTCTGATGCTCACAAGGACTCGTTAGAAGGGAGTGTGACAAAGAAACGCACCTAATGACCGAGGGAAATGAATTCAAAGCATAATTCCTTCAGAGTAGAATTTGTCATTACCTGATTTGACATATCTTTGTTTTATTTATTGAGATGCTTAGTTTTTAGATGATTTTGAAATGACATAATTACTTTTAAGAAGCTTTTAATCGTTGAATATCCCTGCTCTAAGGCACAGAATTTACATCCAAACCGTATGTGTAAGCTTACAGCACAGTGTAAAATGAGGCTGCTGGACTAATGTACATATTGTATGATAGGTACTCTAAGCAGAGAATTGTATAAAAATTGCCAATGTGAGTTGTGACTAGACTGGTACGTGATGAAGTGCAATAGGGAGTAACTATGTTTAAGTGGGGGGACCAACTTGACTGTGTGAGGTGGGAGCACAGAATGTCTATATTTGATGTGGAGGCAGACAATTACTATTTTTATGAGGAGGGATGGCAGGATATTAGATGGGAAATAGGGAGTTACATTAGAGACAGGATATAACTTATGAGATGGAAATGGTGGGAAATAGTTATAGAAGCCAAAATACATTTTAAGACTATCAGCAATGATTCATTCAGCATGACTTGGTCACAGCCTTGTAATAATGATGTGAATGCCACCGACCCTTTCCTCGGTCCTTCAGAAGCTAACTTGAGTGTATTTGTGTGTGTGTGAGGGGGTTAATAAATGTTGAATCAAACACAGCACGAGACACTCACACTCCTTAAGGGTTGCCCATTAGCGGTGTGTGGGTGTGTGGGGAGTTTATCAGTGTCTGGGTGATTTATGAAGTCAGACTCAATATCACCCACTTTACCCCACCCCCCCACCCCCACCCCCACACACACACAGAAGCAAATATTACGGCAAAATGTGAGGTTTCACAGAGATTAACAGAGCGGATGATAACATAGTAGTAATTTAATGGTGTCCATAATTCCATTGAATCACATGGTCCGGGTGATACTGATACAGGGTACTAGTGTATGCATTACACTAATATAAGTTATCAAAGTGCATACTCTATTTCTCTCTGATCCCTGAACCGCAATGGCCAAACTGCTCACACATGCTGTATGCTACTCCAGGGCTACTCTTTTGGCCTGTATCATTGACTAAACACCTAGAGCATGCAACTTTAACCTTCTACGCCTCTCTTGCGTGGTATAGCATATTACATAGACTTGACTTAGCCACAATCAAAGAGGGTGCTTACAGTGCACTTCAGAGTGTGCTCCTTTTAAATAGGACCCCTTGTTGCTCTGTCACAGCAGCCTTGGTTATGGGTCAACTGTAGCCTGTAGTCGCCACAGGCATCATTAGCCCTGTGTGAAACCACACACTGAAACTCATTCTTCATCTGCCGGTCGACAGCCTGCTGCCTGCCTGCTTCAACATCGAGGCTGGAATTGTGCTCTGATGATGGCAGAGTGCTGTAAGTGAGTCCAACAGTATTCAAATATGCTTCAAAATGTACTACAGCTCAGTAGAAATGTATTAATCAGTGTGAGTCAGTGTAATACTGGTTTGTAAAAATAGAACAGCAGAAATCATATAATATTGCCTGGATTAAATGACTGTCAATCTAATCATCACAGTAATCCATGCAATCTTTACCTGGCTGCCTTCATAGCCATTGCGCTCAGAAAATTATTATTATTATTTATCTCAATGGGATCAAATTGGATATTGATAAAAAATAATGAAATACATGATTGCTTAAATGACAGATGAAATGTCCCATGAAGAATTGAAGCTGAATGTTAATGCTTGCTTCCCATTCTGCACTGCCCTCTATTGGAAAGCATCCTTTTCAATTAGAAAGAAGCACTAATATTATTCTTTGAATGGCACTTCAAATTTCAGCCATACTTGAGATGGGTAACTGAACACAATAACACATCTATTACCAACTAGTTCTACAGTATGTGCATGCCTAACTACAACATTTAAAATAATGAAGTGACTGGTTAGGTAAGATGAGGCTTTTGAAACTTCTTGAAATGTATTTACAAAAAAATGTAATTAAAGATAGTGTTGAAAATTGACATTGCAGGTAAATCTTAATGAAGAAAAACAAATTACTCACAAACAAAATTCTGAGCCTTTTTCCTGGATGTTGAACAAAGCATTAAGCATTAACTTGGCAGGAAATAAAACAACCAATGAAAGGCACAAAGAGTGATTTAACATGGGAAGGAAAACAATTCAAGAGACATATTTTTGGGAAATAATTATTTAGAAATACTATTCCAACAATAACTGGCAACCCAAACGGGCACCCATGGGAACATATATTTGTAATTCCTACTGTTCGCTGGAAAAGTTATTTTAGTGCCTTCTAATTTCAGACCAATTCACATTAACTATACAGTATGATTAGTAAAACAACAGAAGATCAGTAGTATTAGCGTTGACATAGTTGTTTTTATGGGTGTGTCTACTGGTGTTTCATTGTCTTGTCTTGTGCCGCTGCAGTATAGTTAGTATTTCACCATACCCCCGGAATGTAGAGAGAGTTGTTACCCCCCTTCTAAAACGGAGGGTCCACTAGGGGGGTAGAAGGAGCCCTTTACAGTTACCATCCCAACACCCCCACCCCTTTATCCTACACTCTCTATTCCTTTACAGGAATTAAATTAGAACACAGACTGGACAGTAGGACAAAGCAGAACAGAAGCAAATAGAAAAACAAAAACATGAAAGCTCCCCCTTGGGTTATAGACAGCATTTTTTAAATAAGGCACAGCTGACACACATTTCACTTGTGAAGCCGTCCCATGTGCACATCTCACAACTATGTACAGGTTTCCTCAGCTGTGGTTCATTGTTGACATCGCATCTTGCTTACTGCTGTATTTCACAAAGCAGGATAGAGGAGTTAGCTAGCTTACTGTCATAAACAGTCAGAAATAATAGTTTGTGTTCAATCACATAGCACACAGAACACAATTTATTTCTTTAACTAGGCAAGTCAGTTAAGAACAAATTCTTATTTACAATGACAGCCTACCTCGGCCAAACCGCCCTGTGGGACTCCCAATCACGGGCAGTTGTGCTACAGCTGGGAATCAAACCAGGGTCTGTAGTGATGCCCCTAACACTGAGATGTAGTGCCTTAGACCGCTGCACCACTCAGGATCTCCAGTTAAGATTATTTAGTAAAAGTCCCTTTCAAGTTTAACTGAACTGTTTCAGGAAGTACAGTGGTTTCAGAATGGTTAAAAACGTTGTCTGGATAACACTTCAGCCGTGCTTTGTTAAATATAATACCAACCTGGTCTTACTATACCACTCCATTGTGCTTCTTTGACCATCTCGTGGGTGAGCAGCCATTGTTTCAGAAGGTTACCTTTGCCGCCCAATGTACATCCCACTCTGACCACTGCTGGTAAATAAAATAATATCTTTTGGCAATATTGGGGACAGCACAATTCGTTAACCAACCTCTCCTTGTGTTTCACACCACTAGTTATGAAGAGAATACACCTGCATTGCTTGCTGTTTGGGGTTTTAGGCTGGGTTTCTGTACAGCACTTTGAGATATCAGCTGATGTAAGAAAGGCTTTATYAATAAATTTGATTGACTGATTGACGTCCCATGTCATAACAACGTTTAGTCAAGTGAGATGACTATTCAGAGACTGCATTCTCATGTTGACATGGACAGACACTGTGAATGCAGCATAATGATTGATGCTTTGATAACATAGAACCACTGAGGCATCACTGATTTGCCACATATGAAAACATGAATCTACAAAATTGTCCCTTCGTTTAACATGTAAAAAAAGCCACATCAAAGTGTCTGGTTTGATCCTGAAWGGATCCACATTGAACGTGAACGCTCAGTCTTTGGTTATAAATTATATTTGGCTCTTTAATAGTATAAAGCAAAGCAYCAATCAGAAATTAATGGGCAAAAACACCAGCAGGATGAATATTCAATGGAGAAGTTGTCAACATTAAGATCTGATAACCCTGTGATCATTAAAAAGAGGAAGTCGATGGTGCGTTTATTCTGTTGCAGACGACAGCCAGGGGGTCTGGAGTTCTTTGTAAACTAAATGACTGGAGAAAGATTAAACAAACAAGCTTACATAAATTCATTCAAAGTAGATTCACAACAAGAATAGTGGCAATTGGGCTGGCACTTTATAACAGTTGTTGTATTTTCAAACATAAGCCTAGCMTACATGAATTTGCTCTTACTCGGCTTGTATATTGCCTGCATATTGCTGTCATGATCAAATATTAAAAGTATGTTATTAGTAATTACCTATTAGCTGTCATAGGCCTGTAATTGAACTAGTTCACTAGTTCAAGGTTGGTTGTCACGGCTTCATGGTTGTACCTTTAGCCCTTCTGTAACTGTACAACAGCAGGAAATCCTATGTGGTTTGAATTCATCATTAAAACCACTCCCATGTCAACAGCAATAAAACTTTCAGACCCCAGATTAACCTTACTGTCAGAGGGATGCTGCAACACTGTGTGGATCGATACTGGTTTCCCCAGGTTTGGAGAGCAGTCAGGGTAGGGTACTCTCAAGGCCTTTAGATCAGCCTCTTCACTTGGGGAAAGAACACTAAAGCTTATCAATACTCAAATCCTGGTAAAGAAGTGACACAGAAAGTCAAAAATCAATACTTTGCAGAGATTTTCACAGCTGATGCCCAAGTGCATCAGCAGTACTGACAAGTAATTGACATTGAGAGGATCTGGATCTAGATCTGTATTATGACCCAAAAGGCCAGACTCATCATCAAGTCGGTTAGGACATCTACTTTGTGCATGACACAAGTCATTTTTCCAGACAGATTATTTCATTTATAACTCATTGTATCACAAGTCCTATTAGGTCAGAAGATTACATACACTAAGTTGACTGTGCCTTTAAACAGCTTGGGAAATTCCAGAAAATTATGTCATGGCTTTAGAAGCTTCTGATAGGCTAATTGACATTATTTGAGTCAAATGGAAGTGTACCTGTGGATGTATTTCAAGGCCTACCTTCAAACTGAGTGCCTCTTTGCTTGACATCATGGGAAAATCAAAAGAAATCAGCCAAGACCTCAGAAACAAATTGTAGACCACCTCAAGTCTGTTTCGTCCTTGGGAGCAATTTCCAAACGCCTGAAGATACCACGTTCATCTGTACAAACAGTAGTACGCAAGTATAAACACTAGGAGACGCATTCTGTCTCCTAGAGATGAACGTATTTTGATGCGAAAAGTGTAAATCAATCCCAGAACAACAGCAAAGGACAGTGTGAAGATGCTGGAGGAAACAGGTACAAACGTATCTATATCCACAGTAAAACGAGTCCTATAATCGACTTAACCTGAAAGGCCGCTTAGCAAGGAAGAAGCCACAGCTCCAAAACCGCCATAAAAAGCCAGACGACAGTTTGCAACTGCACATGGGGACAAAGATCGTACTTTTTGGAGAAATGTCCTCTGGTCTGATGAAACAAAAGTAGAACTGTTTGGCCATAATGACCATCGTTATGTTTGGAGGAAAAAGGGGGAGGCTTGCAAGCCAAAGAACATCATCCCAACCGTGAAGCACTGGGATGGCAGCATCATGTTGTGGGGGTGATTTGCTGCAGGAGGGACTGGTGCACTTCCCAAAATAGATGGCATCAGGTAGGTAAATTATGTGGATATTTTGAAGTAACATCTCAAGACATCAGTCAGGAAGTTAATGCTTGGTCGCAAATGGTCTTCCAAATCGACATCGACCCCAAGCAAACTTCCAAAGTTGTGTCAAAATGGCTTAAGGACAATAAAGTCAAGGTATTGGAGTGTCCATCACAAAGCCCTGTCCTCAATCCTATAGAAAATTTGTGGGCAGAACTAAAAAAGCATGTGCGAGCCAGGAGGCCTACAAACCTGACTCAGTTACATCAGCTCTGTCAGGAGGAATGGGCCAAAATTCACCCAATTTATTTTGGGAAGCTTGTGGAAGGCTACCCGAAACGTTTGACCCAAGTTAAACAATTTAAAGGCAATGCTACCAAATACTAATTGAGTGTATGTAAACTTCTGACCCACTGGGAATGTGATGAAAGAAATAAAAGCTGAAATAAATCATTCTCTCTACTATTATTCTGACATTTCACAAAGTGGTGATCCTAACTGACCTAAGACAGGGACTTTTTACAGGGATTAAATGTCAAGAATTGTGAAAAACTGAGTTTAAATGTATTTGGCTAAGGTGTATGTAAACTTCCAACTTCAACTGTACCTTTCAGTGACTCTGACCTACACTAGGTTTGTTGTTTTTATGGAAAGCATTTATATGTAATAGTTTATTTTTTAAAGTTAAAGTTCTTAWAGCTAAGGATTTCAAAATGCGGTTAGTTTTTTCGGCTGGGACTGCAAATTTGTGTTCTGGATTTCTGCTAAAAAAGCACAATAGTTAGCAGTTAGCTATCATGCTAACAGAGCAAGTTAACACTAGAAGTGCTAGAGTCAAAACACCAGTGGTATGTGTCTCTACATCTGGGTTCAAATGTGCTTGGTGTGAGATGATGTCTACGCAAGAGGAGGAAAATAAGGTGGAACTGAGAAATGAACATACATTTTTTGTCTATTCCAAATGTATCATCATCAAGCAGCTTAGGGAAGAGATTCTCAGACTGTTAGCTCAGCTGCAGAAAAAACAAGATGTSCTTTCTAAGTACTTTGATGCAGCTCAGGCACACATAATTTCAGTTCTGAATGCCTACTACAGCCAAGAGGTTGATGAGTCGTGCCATACTGACCTGCTCCAATCCCCTGGACAGTCACGCCCTGACCTTAGAGAGCCTTTTTAATTCTCTATTTGGTTAGGTCAAGGTGTGACTTTGGTGGGCAAATCTATGTTCCTATTTCTTTGTTGGCCTAGTATGGTTCCCAATCAGAGGCAGCTGTTTATTGTTGTCTCTGATTGGGGATCATACTTAGGCAGCCCCTTTTCCCACCTTAGATTGTGGGATCTTGTCTATGTCTAATTGCCTGCGAGCACTACATAGCTTCATGTTTCGTTGCGCTTTGTTATTTTTGTTTGTGAGTTTCATCGGTATAAAACATGTGGAACTCTATACACGCTGGGCCTTGGTGTACTCATTTTGACGAGCGTGACAGAAGATCCCACCACCAAGTGACCAAGCAGCGTGCCCAGGAGTGGAGGACATCCTGGACCTGGGAGGAGGTAATGGCAGGGGACAAGACCCTGCCATGGAAGCAGGCGGAGGAGGCGAGAGAGGAACGGCGACGAGACCAGGAATCAAGGAAACGACGGAAGCCCGAGAGGCAGCCTAAACATTTTTTGGGGGGGGGCACACAGGGTGGCGAGCGGAGCAAAAGTGGGAACAAGAACCAATAATTGTAATTACGATAAGGAGTTGGTCACGGTTCAGATACCATGTTTTCCGGTTCTGCGCACCGTGCCTCCAGTGCGCACCCTTAGCCCGGTGCATTATGTGCCTGCTTTCTGTACTTGCCGTGCTAAGGTGAGCATCCGTCCTGGATGGATTGTGCCGGCTCAGCGGTCCTGGTTTCCAGTGCGTCTCCTCGGCCCAGGATATCCTGCGCCAGCTCTACGCACAGTATCCCCATTTCGCAAGCACAGCCCAGTGCGGCCTGTGCCAGCTCCCCGTACTTGCTGTGCTACAGGGGGTATTCAGCCAGGACGCGTTGTGCCAGCTCTACGCTCCAGACCTCCAGTCCGCCTCCACGGCCCAGTATATCCTGCGCCGGCTCTACGCACTATGGCTCCAGTGCGCCTTCACAGCCCAGTGCGTCCTGTGCCAGCTCTCCACACTTACAGAGCTAAAGTAGGTATATAGCCAGGACGCGTTGTGCCAGCTCTACGCTCCAGACCTCCAGTGCGCCTCCACGGTCCAGTATATCCTGTGCGTCTCCCCAGCCCGGTATGTCCTGTGCCAGCTCCACGCTCCAGGCCTCCTGTGCGTCTCCCCAGCCCGGTACGTCCTGTGCCCACTCTACGCTCCAAGCCTCTCGTGATGTTCCATGACCCGAAGCCTCCAGTGATGATCCATGGCCCTAAGCCTCCAGTGATGATCCATGGCATGAAGCCTCCAGTGATGATCCATGGCATGAAGCCTCCAGTGATGATCCATGGCCCGAAGCCTCCAGTGATGATCCTTGGCCCGGAGCCTCCAGTGATGATCCATGGCCCGGAGCCTCCAGAGACGATCCATGGCCCGGAGCCTCCAGTGATGATCCATGGCACGAAGCCTCCAGTGATGATCCATGGCCCGGAGCCTCCAGTGAAGTTCCATGGCCCGGAGCCTCCAACGACGATCCATGGCCCGGAACCTCCAGTGACGATCCAAAGTCCGGAGCCTTCAGCGACGGTCCCCAGTCCGGAGCCTCCAGCGACGGTCCCCAGTCCGGAGCCTCCAGCGCGGTCCCCAGTCCGGAGCCTCCAGCGACGGTTCCCAGGCCGGAGCTTCCAGAGACGGTTCCCAGTCCGGAGTCCGCGACGACGATCTACGGTCCGGAGTCCGCCACAATGATCTACTGTCACACCCTGACCTTAGAGAGCCTTTTTATTCTCTATTTGGTTAGGTCAGGGTGTGACRTGGTTGGGCAAATCTATGTTTCTATTTCTTTGTTGGCCTAGTATGGTTCCCAATCAGAGGAAGCTGTTTATCGTTGTCTCTGATTGGGGATCATACTTAMGCAGCCCTTTTTCCCACCTTAGATTGTGGGATCTTGTCTATGTCTAGTTGCCTGCGAGCACTACATAGCTTCACATTTCGTTGCGCTTTGTTATTTTTGTTTGTGAGTTTCATCGGAATAAAACATGTGGAACTCTTTGCACGCTGAGCCTTGGTCTACTCAATTCGACGAGCGTGACATGGACAGATGGTGAACTCAATCCCACCAGTGGGAGACTGGACACTGGTAATGCGTAGGAGGTTGGGTGGGAGGCAGTCTGCTCAGCCTCCATATCTCCTAGAACATCAGATCCAGCTATTAACCCCATAGAGTTGATTGACAAACTGGCATATCAATCTAAGTATCATAATAAAAAAATCCTAATCAAAATGTGTCAGTTTAAGCTGGAGATCCACCACATCGGCCTATGTTGCACTTCCACATCTGAATTGGAAGTGGCCGAGCTAGAGCAATGTTTGCTAGACCATAAGACATCCCAAAAATCATTCCTCTCACAAAAACGTCTGTAGCATCCAAACTATAATGTCAACTCCATGGAAAGGGGAGACTCTCACAAACGCGATGGTGTTCTCTGTTTTGCTCTATGACCCCCACAAGTGTCACAGGACTTGTCTGAAGGTAACCGGTAAGGCCTTTAAAAAAAGGAATGGAAGTATGAAGGTAGTTTTGAGCCTACCCAAAAATGGGTGAAATATGTGTGAAAAAAAAATATATACAGTAACATTCAAAAGTTTGAACAAACCTACTCATTCAAGGGTTTTTCTTTATTTGTACTATTTTCTACATATTTGAATAATAGTGAAGACATCAAAACTATGAAATAACACATACGGAATCATTAAGTAACCAAAAAAGTGTTAAATAAATCCAATTATATTTTATATTTGAGATACTTCAAAGTAGCCACCCTTTGGCTTGATGACAGCTTTGCTATATACAGTGCATTCGGAAAGTATTTAGAACCCTTCCCTTTTTCCACATTTTGTTAACTTGCATCCTTATTCTAAAATGGATGAAATTGAAAAAAGTCCTCATCAATCTACACACAATACCCCCAAAAATATAAATACCTTATATACTTAAGTATTTAGACCATTTGCTATCTGGAAAGGCACACACATGTCTATATAAGGACCCACAGTTGACAGTGCATGTGAGAGCAAAAACCAAGCCATGAGGTCGAAGGAATTGTCCGTAGAGCTCCAAAACAGAATTGTGTCGAGGCACAGATCTGGGGAAGGGCACTCAACCTGCTCGGCACTGACACAAATTTCTGACGCTTTGCTGAAAGAAATTGATAGTAAAAAGATTGTGGGAGATGTTTTGTTAGACTTCAATGCAGCTTTTGATGTAATTGATAACAACCTATTGCTGAAATGGTTATGGATTTGTTAAGGATTTGCAACCTCTGCCTAATTATGGATTGAGAGTTACCTTTCTAATAGAACACAGAGGGTTTATGAAAAGCCTCTCTCATGCAAATTCAGTTGAGTGTGGTGTYCTGCAGGACAGCCGGCTAGGGCCATTACTGTTATGTTTTGACTAATGACCTTCCACTGACATTGAAAAAAGCCTGTGTATGTGACAACTCAACAGTTTACATGTCAGCTGCAACAGTAAAATAAATAACTGACACCCTTAACATAGAGCTCCAGTCAGTTCTAGAATGGGTAACTAGCAATAGGCTGGTGCTAAATATCTCAAAAATGAAAAGCCACATTTTTGGGAAAAATCACTCGCTCAATGTGAAACCTCATTTACATCTATTATTGAATGATGTGGCAATTGAGCAAGTTGAGGAGACTAAACTGCTGGGTGTAACCCTAGATAGCAAGCTGTCATGGTCAAAACATAGAGAGTCAATGGTTGCTAAATTATTTTGTGGAATTGCTTTCCTTCTTAATGCGTTTGAGCCAATCAGTTGTGTTGTGACAAGGTAGGGGTGGTATACAGAAGATAGCCCTATTTGGTAAAAGACCAAGTCCATATCATGGCAAGAACAGCTGAAATAAGCAAAGAGAAACGACAGTCCATCGTTACTTTAAAGGAAAAAAAAGCTTCTGTCAATTTGTTGTGAGTAATCGCTGTTCTGATGTCCAGAAGTTATTTTTGGTCATAAGAGACGATAGCAGCAACATCATGCACAAAATAAGTAAAAAAATAAGTTACAAACAACGCAAAAAAACTAACAAAAAAACACAGTTGGTTAGAAGCATGTAAAACATCAGCCATCTTCTCCGGCATCATGATACTATAGCCGTTTGGCTGGAGACAGCCTAGCTCTGCCTAGTTGCATTGGCTCGGCAAGAGGGGAAATGGCAGACTTCGGAGACTCTCGGTGGAACTCGGGTACTCTCCACAACGGAGCCATTGGGGACTTCCGGGATGGCGAGGTGGAATCCTTAGCGGGTGAGTGAAATCGAATCTTCTTCCTTCGTTCCTGTAGTCACCCATCGATCCAAATGGTCAAGGCGATGAGCGAGTCGAGATCTGTCAGTAGTTCCCGGGCTGCAAGCTCGTCCTTTACTTCCTCCGATACGTGCAGGAACATGTTGAACAGCGCTTCTGAGTTCCAGGCACTCTCAGCTGCCAACGTGTGGATATCCACTGCATAGTCTGCCTCACTACGGGAGTCTTGCCGAAACTGGTGTAACTTCCGGGCAGCCTCTCTCCCGGACAATGGAACATCAAAAACTTTCTTTACCTCCGCCACGAACTCCTCCAGACTTTTAGCCGACAGTTGTTCCCATACTGCCGTAGCCCAGGCGAGAGCCTTCCCAGAAACAACATGATGAAGAGCACTATCTTAGAGCGGTCCTAAGGGAAGGAGGATGGCTGCATCTCGATCATGAGGGAACACTGAGCAAGAAACGCCCGACAGGTGCCCGATTCTCAATCGAAGCGTTCCGGGGAAGGTAAGCAGGGTTCCCGGGAAACCGGGGTGGCCGGGGAGATGGAGCTGGTAACAGCCGGGTTCCTGAGGGGCTGAGAGGTTACCATTGTAGTAGGCTGCCTAACAGACAACCCGCGGAATTGCTCCAGCATTGTGTTCAACGCTCGGTCATGGTGTTCGGCCAAAGTCTGGAAGCCTTCCATAAGACCATGAAGCAACTCCTTGTGCCTTCCAATGGTGGCTCCTTGGGAGGAGATGGTGTTGTGGAGCTGGTCCGAGTCTGCTGGATCAGTCATGGCCAGTTCCTACTATCACGTTTTAGGGAAGTACCACATGCAGACAGCATCGAAGTAACAAAAGTTAATTACTAGAACAGGGGGCAGGCAAAATGACAGGTTAAAGGCAGGCAGAGGTCAGTAATCCAGATCAGAACAGGACAGCAGGCAGTCTCAGGGTCAGGGCAGGCAGAATGGTCAAAACCGTGAAAACTGGAAAACAGGAACTGCTGTAGAAACAAACAGGAGCGAGAGGAAAAGAGCTGGTAGGCTTGACGAACAAAAGAAGCTGCCAACAGACAAACAGAGAACACTGGTATAAATACACTGGGGATAATGGGAAAGATGATCAACACCTGGAGGAGGGTGGAGACAAGCACAATGACAGGTGAAACAGATCAGGGTGTGACACCAATCTGGTTTGCGCTTAGTGGGACTGTCATTTGTTTGTCAACAGGACAATGACCCAACACACCTCCAGGCTGTGTAAGGGCTATTTGACCAAGAAGGAGAGTGATGTAGTGTTGCATCAGATCATCTGGCCTCCACAATCACCCCTCAATCCAATTGAGATGGTTTGGGATCAGTTGGACCGCAGAGTGAATGAAAAGCAGCCAACAAGTGCTCAGCATATGTGGGAACTCCTTCAAGACTGTTGGAAAAGCATTCCAGGTGAAGCGGGTTGAGAGAATGCCGAGAGTGTGCAAAGCCGTAATCAAGGCAAACGGTGGCTATTTTGAAAAATATTTTGATTTGTTTAACACTTTTTTGGTTACTACATGATTCCATATGAGTTATTTAATAGATTTTATGTTTTCACTACTATTCTACAATAGTACAAATAAAGGAAAACCCTTGAATGAGTACGTTTGTCTAAACTTTTGACTGATACTGTAGGTAAATTGCAGTTGGTCCAGAAGAAAGCAGCACGTATCGCACTTAGATGTACAGAGAGGGCAAGTGTCAGTAACATGCATGTCAGTCTCTCCTGGCTCAACGTTGAGGAGAGATTGATTGCGTCACTATTGGTCTTTTTACAAGGTGTTGAAGTACCGAACTGTCTGTTCAAGCAGTTGGCACACAGTTTGGACACTTACCGTTTAACACAAGACATCAACCAGAGGTCTCGTCACAGTCCCCTGGTCCAGAACAGAGGCTGGGAAATGCATAGTATTAAATAGATCCATGACTACATGGAACTCTGCCTCCCCAGGTAACTCAAGCTAGCAATAAAACCGGATTAAAACCAGATGAAAGAGCACCTTACTGCACGAAGGGGACTGTGAAGAGACACAGCAGTTTTATATATCTTGTGTTGTAATTTGCACTGTATTATGTATTATACCTAAATATTGTGTGTATGTACTGATATGTAGGCTATGTGTGACAATTTAAATTGATGTAGTTCAGTTCTTGACCAATAATGTTCTGTGATATGTATTATGTCATGTTTTATGTAGACCCCAGAAAGAGTAGCGTCTGCTTTTGCAGCGGCTAATGGGGATCCTAATAGATACCAAATACGAAAACAAACATTGGTTACCTTGAAAAAGCACATTGTGTTTATTTTCACAGAACTACTACTACTACATTTACATTTACATTTAAGTCATTTAGCAGACGCTCTTATCCAGAGCGACTTACAAATTGGTGCATTCACCTTATGATATCCAGTGGAACWGCCACTTTACAATAGTGCATCTAACTCTTTTAAGGGGGAGGGGGGGTTAGAAGGATTACTTTATCCTATCCTAGGTATTCCTTAAAGAGGTGGGGTTTCAGGTGTCTCCGGAAGGTGGTGATTGACTCCGCTGACCTGGCGTCGTGAGGGAGTTTGTTCCACCATTGGGGTGCCAGAGCAGCGAACAGTTTTGACTGGGCTGAGCGGGAACTGTACTTCCTCAGAGGTAGGGAGGCGAGCAGGCCAGAGGTGGATGAACGCAGTGCCCTTGTTTGGGTGTAGGGCCTGATCAGAGCCTGAAGGTACGGAGGTGCCGTTCCCCTCACAGCTCCGTAGGCAAGCACCATGGTCTTGTAGCGGATGCGAGCTTCAACTGGAAGCCAGTGGAGAGAGCGGAGGAGCGGGGTGACGTGAGAGAACTTGGGAAGGTTGAACACCAGACGGGCTGCGGCGTTCTGGATGAGTTGTAGGGGTTTAATAGCACAGGCAGGGAGCCCAGCCAACAGCGAGTTGCAGTAGTCCAGACGGGAGATGACAAGTGCCTGGATTAGGACCTGCGCTGCTTCCTGTGTGAGGCAGGGTCGTACTCTGCGAATGTTGTAGAGCATGAACCTACAGGAACGGGTCACCGCCTTGATGTGAGTTGAGAACGACAGGGTGTTGTCCAGGATCACGCCAAGGTTCTTAGCACTCTGGGAGGAGGACACAATGGAGTTGTCAACCGTGATGGCGAGATCATGGAACGGGCAGTCCTTCCCCGGGAGGAAGAGCAGCTCCGTCTTGCCGAGGTTCAGCTTGAGGTGGTGATCCGTCATCCACACTGATATGTCTGCCAGACATGCAGAGATGCGATTCGCCACCTGGTTATCAGAGGGGGGAAAGGAGAAGATTAATTGTGTGTCGTCTGCATAGCAATGATAGGAGAGACCATGTGAGGATATGACAGAGCCAAGTGACTTGGTGTATAGCGAGAATAGGAGAGGGCCTAGAACAGAGCCCTACTACTACTACTACTACTACTACTACTACTACTACTACTACTACTACTACTACTACTACTACTACTACTGCTACTACTGTGCAGTGCCTCTAACACAGGCCTACAGCACTACATGGGGAGAGCTAAACAGGCTTTGATCAAAGGTTCTGATAAAAAAGGAGACACACCATTTGCCCTGTAGCTTTAATTTTCTACAGACTGAATAACATCACCAGCAAAAAAGATAGCGGGTAGGGCTGGTTTCCTACAAGAGCCATACAACTGAACATAGACTTTACAATAATGCAGAAACTGGATCCCACATTTGTATTGTTTATGGTTAGTATAACATAACAAATAATTTAGTAACATTTTACAGAGCAAATTAAAGGAGCAATTAACTGCTAGGCTACCTGATGCCTACCTTAAGCTGTCTGTGCCTTACTGAAGTTTTTACAAGTTCATACAGTGGCTTGCGAAAGTATTCACCCCCTTGGCATTTTTCCTATTTTGTTGCCTTACAACCTGGAATTAAAATGGATTTTGGGGGGTTTGTTTAATAACTTCTTATGGCTTGGGGGCAGTATTTCGACGTCTGGATGAGAAGCGTGCCCAAAGCCTGTTACTCAGGCCCAGAAGATAGGATATGCATATAATTGGTAGATTTGGATAGAAAACACTCTAAAGTTTCCAAAATCTTTAAAATAATGTCTGTGAGTATAACAGAACTGATATCCATCCAGGAAGTGGGATTTATTTTATGTGGATATTTTCAATTGAATGCCTATAGAGCATCTAATGGATTAGGACCCAGATTGCAGTTCTTATGGCTTCCACTAGATGTCAATAGTCTTTAGACATTGTTTCAGGCTTGTTTTCTGAAAAATGAAGAAGAATGAGACCTTTCTGTCAGTGGACTGAGGAATCATGCAGTGCTGGTTTGCGCGTGTGACCGCGTGCGTGCCCTTTGTTGTTTTTCCTTTCTATTGAATACGCTATTGTCCAGTTGAAATATTAGCGATTATTTAGACAATTGACAACCTGAGGATTAATTAAAAACATCGTTTGACATGTTTCGACGAACTTTACCGGTACTATTAGGATGTATTTGTCTTCATGTTTTGACCGCCTTTGAGCCAGTGGATTACTGAACAAAACGCGCCAACAAAATCGAGTTTTGGGATATAAAGAGGGACTTTATCGAACAAAACAAAAATGTATTGTGTAGCTGGGACTCTCGTGACTGCAACCATACGAAGATCTTCAAATGTAAGTGATTAATTTTATCGCTATTTCTGACTTTTGTAATTCCTTTACTTGGTTGTAAAATGTTTGTATGCTTTTGTAAGCGGGGTGCTGTCCTCAGATAATCGCATGGTATGCTTTCGCCGTAAAGCCTTTTTGAAATCTGACAAAGCGGCTGGATTAACAAGAAGTTAATCTTTAAACCGATGTATAACACTTGTATTTTTTATGAATGTTTGTTATGACGATTTCTGTAACGGGTGTTCTCCTCCTCTTCGTCTGAAGAAGAGGAGCAGGGATTTGACCAAAACGCAGCGTTGTGAAATGACATGATATTTATTTAAACAAGACGAAAAACGAACTATACTTGATAATAAACAAAATAACAAAACGATGTAGAGAGACCTGGACGTAAGAACTTACAATACAACAAAGAACGCACGAACAGGAAAAATGACTACACAAACGAACGAACGAACAAACAAACAAACCGAAACAGTCCCGTGTGGCGCAACATACACAGACACAGGAGACAACCACCCACAACAAACAATGTGAAAACACCTACCTTAATATGGTTCTCAATCAGAGGAGATGAAAACCACCTGCCTCTAATTGAGAACCATATCAGGTCACCCWTTWACCAACATAGAAACACATAACATAGAATGCCCACCCACACTCACGCCCTGACCGACTAACACATACAAAAACAACAGAAAACAGGTCAGGAACGTGACAATTTCTGTATTTTGAATCTGGCGCTCTGCAATTTCACCGGATGTTGTCGAGGTGGGTCGCTAGCGGAACGCCTGCACCAGAAAGGATCATTTGATTTACACAACATGTCTACCACTTTGTACATGCAAAATATTTTTTATTGTGAAACAAATAAGAAATAAGACAAAAAAACTGAACTTGAGCGTGCATAACTATTCACCCCCCTAAAGTCAATACTTTGTAGAGCAACATTTTGCAGCAATTACAGCCGCAATTCTCTTGGGGTATGTCTCTATAAGTTTGGCACATCTAGCCACTGGGATTTTTGCCCATTATTCAAGGAAAAACTGCTCCAGCTCCTTCAAGTTGGATGGCTTTCGCTGGTATACAGCAATCTTTAAGTCATACCACAGATTCTCAATTGGATTGAGGTCTGGGCATTGACTAGGCCATTCCAAGACATTTGAATGTTTCCCCTTAAACCACTCGAGTGTTGCTTTAGCAGTATGCTTAGGGTCATTGTCCTGCTCGAAGGTGAACATCCATCCCAGTCTCAAATCTCTGGAAGACTGAAACAGGTTTCCCTCAATAATTTCCCTGTATTTAGGACCATCCATCATTCCTTCAATTCTGACCAGTTTCCCAGTCCCTGACGATGAAAAACATCCCCACAGCATGATGCTGCCACCACCATGCTTCACTGTGGCGATGGTATTCTCGGGGTGATGAGAGGTGTTGGGTTTGCGCCAGACATAGCATTTTCCTTGATAGCCAAAAATCTAAATTTTAGTCTCATCTGACCAGAGTACCTTCTTCCATATGTTTGGGGAGTCCCCCATATTCCTTTTGGCGAACACCAAACGTGTATGCTTATTTTTTTCTTTAAGCAATGGCTTTTATTCTGGCCACTCTTCTGTAAAACCCAGCTCTGTGGAGTGTACAGCTTAAAGCTTAAAGTGGTCCTATGGACAGATACTCCAATCTCCGCAGTGGAACTTTGCAGCTCCTTCAGGGTTATCTTTGGTCTCTTTGTTGCCTCTCTAAGTAATGCCTTCCTTGCCTGGTCTGTGAGTTTTGGTGGGTGGCCCTCTCTTGGCAGGTTTGTTGTGGTGCCATATTCTTTCCATTTTTTAATAATGGATTTAATGGTGCTGCGTGGGATGTTCAAAGTTTCGGATATAATTTTTTAACCCAACCCTGTTCTGTAKTTCTCCACAACTGTGTCCCTGACCTGTTTAGAGAGCTCCTTGGTCTTCATGGTGCCGCTTGCTTGGTGGTGCCCCTTGCTTAGTGGTGTTGCAGGCTCTGAGGCCTTTCAGAACATGATCTCAGAATATATACTGAGATCATGTGACAGATCATGTGACACTTTGATTGCACACAGGTGGACTTTATTTAACTAATTATTTAACTTCTGAAGGTAATTGGTTGCAGCATATCTTATTTAAGGGCTTCAACAAGTCATTTTTTAAATTTCACTTCACCAATTTGGACTATTTTATGTATGTCCATTACATGAAATACAAATTACAATCCATTTAAATTACAGGTTATAATGCAACAAAATAGGAAAAACGCCAAAGGGGATGAATACTTTTGCAAGGCACTGTATGTCGGCTCTTCATTTGATCCCCTTGGTGCAGGAGAACTTTCCTGCAATGCAGGACATTTTAACTTGTAGTGTATTTGAGCGCGTAGATGCGAGAAGGACTTATACAATGAGCAAAGGGATAATACTGTGTGTGGCTGCTATGAAAGTGAACTGTATGTCACCTTGATGACTCCAATTTGTCTCTCGACCTGTGCAGCTACATCATACACTTTCATTTGTAGGGTAGGTTAGCAACCTAATCTTAAATGGTACCAACTGCCACTGTTGTACGTGCCAATCAAAGAGAACCCTACTGACCGGTTTCCTCCTCATGGCCCCTCCCACAGCTCTCACGTTTGTTTTCTTTTATTCAGCAAACAACAATAGACAAAGAGATACAGATACCTAACTTTTAACTTAAAAACATCAGTTTAACATGTATTTTACATTAAGGAAATTATTTCCGAAGAAGGACAATCTAGGTTATATTAGATAAGGTCACAGCTAAAATTAAACGTTTGCTCTTTCATTTAAAAGGATTAAGAGAGGCCAAATAGACACCAAATCTGCTCCAATTTTTTGAATAAAAATAATTTGAATGTTGCACACCATTTGTGTCAGTAGGATGACTTTGAGGTTAATAAGACCAATTTGTCCTTTTAATTGCTTTCTATTCAGAGTAGATTCATTATACCATGTTCTCTTAAATGGTGGAATTCACAAATCATTCACAGCTTAAGAGGCCACATTAACAGCTTTGATTTCATTAGTGCTTTAGCGGTAGAATTATCTTTAACTGTACTACCAGACTGGCTGAGAGACGTCCTCTCCACAAGCATGTTTGGATTACTCTGATTACTTACAGTAGAAATGTAAGATATTGAAATCGGACTTATATTGGTACTCTGAACATTAACTCTAGCTGCGTACAAGTGAACTGTACTTTTGTAAAGTGAGCTTGTTAGTCCCTTACTTCATGCATCCTACAGAAAATTCAATTAGCCATCTAGCATTCCCTCTCATTCTGGTCTAAGAGAGCACATGACAAGGGATCTATGTGAAATCACTCTAAATTGGCATTGTGTGAAAACATGTCACCCCCCTGTCTCTCTTCTACATAGCGAACATCCTTTACTCCCCAGGCTTCCACCTTATTGTCACTCTCTGCTACACAAAGCCACACGAACAAGGCAATTTGCCTAAACTGGGGGGAATAAGTGTAAAACCTAAAGGGGATATATATGATTGATGCCTACCCATGTGAGTTCTTTGTCTTCAGCAAGGCCCGTAGGTACTGTTTAATAATTTTTCAGGTAATAATCACGCTGTCAACGAGCTGATGGGTTCTTACGAAGGCAGACTTCATGTTAAGAGGAGAGAAGAAGCTTTATCCTCAATTTTTGAATACGTTATTCTTGCTTGTGAATTATGGATTTACATGGGTGGTTTGTGTGTTATGTATTGATACCTCTGTAACTCTGGTGGCTAAACGGCACCGTTTCCTGACTACAGATATAAATAACTGTTTAGGTACTTATTATTGACAAACAACTATAGTCAATGTCAAATTGACAGACTCTGTACATCATGACCAAGGCTATGTTAATTTGCACTATATGCCTTATGTAAGTCTACACTTGTAGTTTCCTTGTTCAACAAGAAAGAGGTTACACTGGATCCACAGACATAAACCTACAAGTCTAGAGGTAAAACAACTCTGGCCTCAACAGTGTTGGAGAGAGAGTTTCATGAGGGTCATTTCAGGTGACCAGCAATGATTTAAGAGCGGTCCCCTAGCCCCATACTTCATAAAGGGCTTAATATGGTGTGTCTGGGGTCAAGGCCCTGTTTAGATAGGGGCACACTGATGTCAATTGTTTAAATAAAAGTTGAGGGGCACCACTTACAGCTTTACAGACTCCCATAATGATGTCACAGGTCATTACCTACCACAAGGGCAGGTGACAGGGACATTGGAGAGGCCAGATTAGCTGGGACTAAAATCGATGGGGATGAATGGATTAGATGATTTTATGTCTATTGACTTTTTTTGTTCTTTTTAAATATAATACTGTACATWAAAAAAATAACTCCAGTAGTTTATTAGCGGTTCATCATTTTGTGTATGTGACTGTATGGAACACACACATTCACAAGGAGTCACATTTGCAGACACCACATAAGCCAAGCTAACTAACATAATGCGATTTGGGGAGATCATTTTCCAGTTGCTACCCACCCCTCTGTAGTTGTGAGCATAAAGTACAATAGTGGAAATGCAGCCCCCTCATTATCCTTTGTGTCTAATGGCAGGGAGGAGAGACTTTGGCTCACATTCAAAGTGTCTCCTGAGTCTTGGGGGATCCATACTTTTGAAGGCTGACGGGGTGTTGATGATTCTCTGATTATTCGATATTCTGAAAACGTTCATTTCCCTAATTCCTCTCCACATCACAGGGGCTAGTCTTGGTGAGTCTCATCTCACCCTGCACTGTGCACAGAGGGAGGTTCAGACTCCTGCAGGAACCCAGTCATTTGGGCTTTGAAGAGCCCCTCCTCCCCACACGTTCCCCGTGCCGCTTACCCAGACTAAGATCCTCTCGTCTGTTACATATGGATGTATAATTAATGAGAGAATAATATGCATCATTCTGAGAACCCATGGTGTCTGTGTTTTCAAGGAGACACACTCACTCTCTCCCTCTCTTCCCACCTCTACCAACCAAGATGTGTGTGATGTGGTGCATGATGACAGTCAGTGTAGGAAAACAAGTTTCACATCATGTTTCATGTCACCTCAACCGAGTTCTAGAGAAACTTTATATTAAACAGGGTTCCATTTTCTTATGAACAACAGAGCAAATAAACATGACAACATTTAAAGGTAGACGCATGATTCCTACAGTTGCTAGTGAAAGTCTACACACCCCTTGCACAGTCTTCCCATTTTGCAGCCTTAAAGGGATACTTTGGGATTTTGTCAATTAGGCCCTTTGTCTACTTCRCCAGAGTCAGATGAACTCGTGCATACCATTCTTATGTCTCTGTGTCCAGTATGAAGGAAGTTAGAGGTAGTTTTGTGAGCCAAAATACACTACAAATCAACTATTCTCTTTGCAGGCCGTGAAGTAATACTGCAAGACAACACCGCAAAGAAATTACCTTTTTGGCCTGAGTTAAATATTACAGGTTTGGGTAAAGCCAATACAACAAGTATTGTCAAGTGGTGGAAGCATCATGTTATGGGTATGCTTGTCACCGGCAAGGACTGGGGAGTTTGTCAGGATCAAAAGAAATATGAAAGGAGAAAAGCCAAGGTAAAACATTAGAGGTAAACCCGCCTCAAACTTCTGAATACATAACCCCGGGACAATTACACAAATTGAATGTAAAACACAGACCAGAATGGATTTCCAAAAGACGTTGAGTGTTCCTTAATGGGCCCGTCTCAGTCCTGACTTAAACCAGAGACAAGGTTTTAATATTGCTGTGTATCAATGATTCCCAACCAAATTTACTGTGCTTTAGCAATTTGACAAAAACAATGGCTATACACTGAATATACAAAACATTAAGAACACCTGTATTTTCCATGACATACACTGACCAGGTGAATCCAGGTGAAAGGTATGATCCCTTACTGATGTCACTTGTGAAAGCTACTTGAATCAGTGTATATGAAGGGGAGAAGACAGGATAAAGAAGGATTTTTAAGCCTTGAGACAATTGAGACATGGATTGCGTATGCGTCCCATTCAGAGGGTGAATGGGCAAGACAAAATATTTAAGTGCCTTTGATTGGAATATGATAGTAGGTGCCAGGCGCACCGGTTTGTGTCAAGAACTGCAATGCTGCTGGGTTTTTCACGCTCAACAGTTTCCCGTATATATCAAGAATGGTCCACCACCCAAAGGACATCCAGCCAACTTGACACATCTGTGGAAAGCATTGGAGTCAACATGGGCCAGCATCCCTGTGGAATGCTTTCGACACCTTGTAGAGTCCATGCCCGAACGAATTAAGGCTGTTCTGAGGGCAAAAATGGGGGGTGCAACTTAATATAAGGAAGGTGTTCCTAATGTTTAGTATACTCAGAGCATGTTGCCCTAAGAGTTGTGCACAGTTGATAGAATCTTATTCAAAATGATTCACAGCTGTAATGGCGGCCAAAGGTGCTTTCACCAAGTATTAACTCAGAGGTGTGAAGACATACTCAATCTTTTGTGGACACCATTTTATAATGTTCTTTCTTTTTGTAGATCTGCAGGGGGGAAAATCCAGTTTAATCCCTTTTAAATGTAATTTAAATGTAATCTCCTGAGGGCACTTAACGTTAGTATGACCAGCAATTCATAGAAACTGTAAACACATCCTTATCCTGGTCATAACCGGAGGACAATTTACAATTTCTCAAAAACATACAAATTCTATTGTCTTCCCTCAATAGACAAATACTCAAGCTGCCTACATATAACATGTCTTCACTGACAACCCTTACGGTTAGGACCACTGAGAGCAATTCACTACTAGCCTACCATCTATTTACCCAACATCACAACAACAGGAGAGGTGTGTGTGATGGGGGTGGGGGGTAACAGGGCACAATCACCTATTCAGATCAGATACTAATGAAGAATTCCATCTATTCTGAAATTTAATTAAAACCCCAAAGACTTCAGATGAGATGCGATTTGAAAGAGCCCGGGGCGGGTCCACAAGCACTTGGTGGCGGAGGGAATCACGCTGAAAGTTGATATCGTAATTGCTCCTGATGTATTTCTGCATTGCCTTTGCGGGAGCGTGGGACTCGTTGCAGTATACTGATTCTCAATGGAGTACCTGCTCATTGAAAATGCCATCACTCAAGCACTGTGTGGATCTGCATGAAATTAGAGTGCAACTAAAACTTGATTGCAGGGGAAGAATAGCATGGTTGTTGAGTACATGCAATGGACTGCATTTGAGTGCTGTCATATTTTTCGGTGTAGGTGCACTTTATMTCCTACGAAATGAAACCTAATTGGAGAATGATCTGTTTCAATATGATAAGTATCCGACTTCATGAAATCTAATTGAGTTATATTGACATTTCCTTGGAAATTATTTTGAATCCTCAAAAGTGTATAATTTCAACAATGTGTTATGGCATTATGGTGCTTGTTTATTCTGACAGAAAATGCTCTGATAATTGACTACCTAGCTTTGGTCAAATGTACTGCTGTGTGCTCTATCAATCCATATCCCTGGAATGCTTTTAGGGTGTTACTCAAGTGCTGTGGTTGCAGGTTCACCTGTCTCATCTAAAGCCTATTCTTTTAGGGGATTGTTATAGGCCACCAAGTGCTACACAGTCAATATCTAGATAATGTGTGTGGAATGCTTGATAGTGTATGTGTTMTAAATAGAGAGGTCTACATTCTTGGACCCCTGAATATTGACTGGTTTTCATCAAGCTGTCTGCTCAAAAGGAAGCTTCTCACTGTAACCAGTGACTGATATCTGGTTCAGGTTATTGATCAACCTGCAAGGATGTTAACTTCTTTAGGGTAGGGGGCAGCATTTRCACGTTTGGATGAAAAACATACCCAAATTCAACTGCCAGTTACTCATCGCCAGGAGATAAGATATGCATATTATTAGATTTGGATAGAAAACACTCTGAAGTRTCTAAAACTGTTTGAATCATGTCTGTGAGTATAACATAACTTATTTAGCAGGCGAAACCCCGAGGACAAACCATTCAGAATCTTTTTCTTTTGAGGTCACTGTCTTTTCAATGAGTCTTCATTGAAACCAGATTTCTAAGCAACTTGCTTGCAGTTCCTACGGCTTCCACTGGATGTCAACAGTCGTGAGAAATAGGTTGAGGTTATTCCTTTSTGTAATGAAGAAATACGMCCATCTTGAAGTCGAGGCACTCCTGGTGTCCTAGACATGCGTTTCATTCAAACAGAAGGCATGCTACATATCGTTTTAATCSTGTATTGAACACATATCACCCCGTCTTCAATTTTATCGATTATTAACGTTAAAAAATACCTAAAGTTGTATTACATAAGTAGTTTGAAATTTTTTGGCAAAGTTTACAGGTAACCMTTGATATATTTTGTCGTCATGTTTGAGCAAGTTGGAACCGGTGTTTTTCTGGATCAAACGCGCCAAATAAATGGACATTTTGGACATATATCGACGGAATTAATCGAACAAAATGACCATTTGTGATGTTTATGGGACATATTGGAGTGCCAACTACAGAAGCTCGTCAAAGGTAAGGCATGAATTATATTTTTATTCTGCCTTTTGTGTCGCTCCTGCAGGGTTGAAATGTTTTCTCTCTTTTGTTTACAATGGTGCTATGCTCAGATAATAGCATCGTATGCTTTCGCTGAAAAGCCTATTTGAATTCTGACATGTTGGCTGGATTCACAACCAGTGTAGCTTTAATTTGATATCTTTCATGTGTGACTTAATGAAAGTTTGATTTTATAGTAATTTTCATAGTCATTCATTTTAATGTGGCGCTATGCATTTTCTCAGGCTTTTTGCCAAGTGATACAGTAGCGTCTTGCCTAAACTCAGATT
This sequence comes from Salvelinus sp. IW2-2015, assembly GCF_002910315.2. Classification (NCBI taxonomy): domain Eukaryota; kingdom Metazoa; phylum Chordata; class Actinopteri; order Salmoniformes; family Salmonidae; genus Salvelinus; species Salvelinus sp. IW2-2015. The sequence continues at coordinate 39,697,663 of NC_036858.1, forward strand.
TTTGGATATAAATATTAACTTTACCGAACATAAAATACATGTATTGTGTAACTTGAAGTCCTATGAGTGTCATCTGATGAAGATTATCAAAGGTTAGTAATGAATTTTATCTCTATTTCTGCTTTTTGTTAATGCTGTCTTTAGCTGGAAAAATGGCAGTCTTTTTCTMTGACTTGGCTCATACCTWACATAATCGTTTGGTGTGCTTTCGTTGTAAAASCTTTTTGAAATCGGACACTTTGGCTGGATTCACAACAAGTTTAGCTTTAAAATGGTGTAAAATACTTGTATGTTTGAGGAATTTAAATTATGGGATTTCTGTTGTTTTGAATTTGGCGCCCTGCAGTATCACTGGCTGTTGATGAGGTGGGACGCTAACGTCCCACATACCCTAGAGAGGTTAACAAACACTATATCATCCAAATGTTTTGATCACATTTTTACTAATTCTGTAGAACTTTGTTCTAAAGCTGTATCTGAACCTATTGAATGCAGTGATCACAGGATCCCAGCCATATTCATGAAAGAATGAAAGACAAGGTTCCAAAAGCTGGGCCTAAAATAGTATATACACAATATTTTGCTGTGACTTATGTGGATGATGTTAAAAATATTTATTGGTCTGATGTGATTAATAAGGAGTATCCAGATGCTGCAGTTTTTTAAATTGTTTTCTTCCAATTATTGATTAACATGCACCTGTTAAATAAAGGACTGTTAGAACTGTTAAGGCTCAATGGATTGATGAGGAATTTAAAAACTCTATGGTTGAAAGAGATGAGGCAAAAGGAGTGGCTAATAAGTCTGGCTGCACATCTGACTGACTGACTTACTGCAACTTGAGAGTTATGTGACTAAACTCAACAAAAAGAAGAAGAAACTGTATTATGAAGCCAAGATCAATTATATAAAGAATTATGGAGAAAAACTTTAGATTAAAGTACTTTAAATGACAGAAAGACAAATTCAACTCCATCTTTCATCAAGTCAGATGGCTTATTCCTCACAAAACCATTTCCTGTTGCCAATTATGTTAATGATTACTTCATTGGCAAAGCGGGCAAACTTAGGCAGGAAATGCCAATAATGAACAGTTAGCCATCATATTCWTGCATACAAAAAAAACTAATAATGAAAGAAAATCATTGTAAGTTTGAATTTTGTAAAGTTAGTGTAGGAGAGGTGGACAAATTACTGTTGTCAATCAATAATGACAAACCTGGCATTGACAACTTAGATGGAAACCTACTGAGGATGGTATCTGACTCTATAGCCACTCATATCTGTCATATCTTTAATCTGAGCTTAGAGGAAAGTGTTTGTCCTCAGGCCTGGAGGGAAGCCAAAGTCATTCTGCTACCCAAGAATGGTAAAGRAGCCTTTACTGGTTCTAACAGCCAACCTATCAGCTTGCTGCCAGCTCTTAGCAAACTGCTGGAAAAAAAGATGTTTGACCAAATACAATGCTATTTCTCCGTAAACAAATTAACAAATTAACAAAATACTTTTAGCATGCTTATAGAGAAGGGCACTCAACATGTACTGCATTGACACAAATTACTGATGAAAAAAAATTATAATAAAAAMATTGTGGGAGCTGTAATGTTAGATTTCAGTGCAGCCTTTGATTTTATTGACCATTACCTGTTGTTGAAAAATGGTATGTGTTATGGTCTTTCAATCRCTGCCTTATTGTGGATGAAGATCTATATATCTAATAGAACAAAGAGGGGTTTCTTTAATGGAAGCTTCTCTAATGTTAAAAATGTAAAGTGTGGTGTACCMRAGGGCAGCTCTCTTGGCCTTTTACTATTTTATATTTTTACCAATGACCTGCCACTGGCATTAAACAAAGCCTGTGTATCCATGTATGCTAATGATTCAAGCCTATACGCCTCAGCAACCACAGCCAGTGAAATCACTTCAACCCTTAAACAAAGAGATCCCGTCCATTTTAGAATGGGTGGCCAGTAAWAAACTGGTCATGAACTCTAAAACTAAGAGCATTGTATTTGGTACAAATCATTCCCTAAGTTCTAGACCTCAGCTGAATCTGGGAATGAATTGTGTGGCTGTTGAGCAAGTTGAGGAGACTAAATTACTTGGTGTTACTTTGAATTGTAAACTGTCATCGTCAAAACATATTGATTCAATGGCTGTAAAGATGGGGAGAGGTCTGTCTGTGATAAAGAGATGATCTGCTTTTCTGACACCACATTCCACACAGCAAGTCCTGTAGGCTCTAATTTGATCTTATCTTGATTATTTTCCATTCATATGGTCAAGTGCTGCAAAGAAGGATGTAGTTAAGCTGCAGCTGGCCCAGGACAGAACGGCACATTTTGCTCTTGATTGTAATCAGAGGGATAGTATCAATACTATGCATGCCAGTCTCTCTTGGCTAAGAGTTGAGGAAAGACTGACTGCATCGCTTCTTGTTTTTATTATTAACATTCATGTAATGGAAATTCCAAATTGTTTGCATAGTCAACTTACACACAGTGCTGACACACACATTTACCCCCACCAGACATGCCACCAGGGGTCTTTTCACAGTCCCCAGGTCCAGAACAATTTCAAGGAAACGTACAGTATTATACAGAGCCATGGTTGCATGGAACTCCCTTCCATCTCATATAGCACAAGTGAACAGCAAACATTGTTTCAATAAATGAATTATGCAACACGTCACAGCACAATGCCTCTCCCTTATGTGACCTACTTTTGTGTGTATGTACTGATAGACACACACACGCACACACGCACACGCACACGCATACACACACACACACACACACACACACCACACCACACACACACCACACACTACATGTTAATGTGTTTAAATGTATGTAAATTGTAAAGTATTTTCTCTGTAATGTATTTTTGTTATGTGTCGGACCACAGTAAGACTAGCTGTCGCCATTGGCATCAACTAATGGGTTTTATAAAATAAAACAATAAAAAAATGATCTATCAAACTATGAAATCACAGCTATTACTTGAAAGCACACTAACTGTCTATTGTGAAGGCTCTCTTGTCCCCTGCTGTAGGTGACTGGTCAAGCCAACAATGCCCTCATTGAAACTTTACTACCGTTCACATGTTCTCATTTAAAAAAGCTTCCTGTCTGAAAATGTCAAGAGTGGAATTCGATCAGTTTCAAAGAATGTGCCAAGAATCATGGGAACAGCAGCCAAGACTAACATGCGCGGTAAGGGCTGCCACAGATTACTCAACCAAGTTACAGCTCCGGGTTCTGTTCTCTCTCTCTCTGCCTCTTCTGTTCGCTCTCTGCCATAAAATACTTTATTATAACACAGTGAGCCAGGGAGTGTAAGTGATGTAACTGACAATTAAGAGTGAAAGCCTGATCCCAGTCATGGCTTTGCAAATATTTATCCATGGCGACAGACAGACCTCCATGCAGGGTGGGGTGGTGAAAGAACGGGAGCGGGAGCGGGAGCCTCCCCACAGTCCACAGCTCGCTGAAGTAGGCCCAKCGCCATTCCACGCAGCCCTGCAACTCTGGGCTCATTTCCTCTTGGCCATTGCTAACAGTGACCGCACAGTTTAGGGAGGCATCATCACTCCTGTGAGAGATATTAGAAGCACAACGTTTCAATAAAAAATGATTAATATCGGATCATTCTTGGTTAGACAGTATCATACATGTCATATGTGTGTAATAAAAGCCAAGAATGAAAGTTCATGAATGACAGAGTATTGACAAAAGTATTACATTTTATGCAACCTGAAAAACATTGGTGATGTGAACGAAACAGATGAGATAGCTTGTCATCACATCAAAAGCTGAGTATATCATGCGTCATGCAGCAGTGTATTGTATATCAGTTGTTCAAAAGAACAGGATTTACAATTAGGATTTACAATTGTTCTTATGGCAGTAATGCTCTTCTCTCCCTAAAACTAGTTTAGTCCCAGACTAAAAAAGGCAGCACATCAAATAAAGGGTGCCTGCAAGCAACAGACAAAACTTGGACTTGCATCTGGGAAAGCACTTTGCTTATGGTTGAGTTGGCATCATTTAAGACAGATGAGGTTGCTCTCTGATGCTAACAACCTCTGTAGGTCCGTGGAAGTGACCCTAATCTGACATGTAAAGACCCTACCAGGATAGCCATCTCTGAACATGAGCATTTCTGTAAAGTAGACCTCAAGCTGTGTTGCAGCTCGACGACACCAATTCCAATAATTAACTGGTGTACAGTCTAGTAAATAAATAATGACCCATTTAAGTGCCTTTTGGATGATTGGTTTATCCTGTTAGTATCAGTATACACATTTAGTTTGTTACTCAAAAAGAGCATACTTTTTCTAACCTTTAATATGAAGTGAACATAGTGTACTTTTTAACACTTCTGCATAAAAAAAAATCAACATCCTTGGTTGAGGTTTACTAGTGTGTCTGGTGCAGTTCAGTTTTCAGCGAGCAACATAACCTAGGTGTTTGTGGCTGTAATGAAACTCTCAGCGGTGCTATTTTACAGTATGTGTAAACACTGTAAAAAGTGTAAATACTCTCATATCAAAGTACACCAAACCACAGTTGAGTTTATAGTCAAGTGCTGACAACTCAGAGAGACCTACTGTAGCTCAGCTCCATGCTGAGGCCGAGTCAAACAATGGCTCTGGCTCATGGCAATCTCTTTCGGCATGGGTGAGTGCCCAGTCAGCCCCTACTTGTCATTGTCTCTCTCCTCACTCCCTTCTCCCCCTCCCCAATCTCTGCTCCACCATTCTCTCCTCATTTCTCCCTTCTCTGAATTTCTCTATTCCCTCTCCAGATCAACCCCCCCCCCCCCCACCCCCTCTTTCTCTCAGTGAGGATGTTCCAGCCACTGCACCTGACAGGCTCGGGGATATTGTGTGTGGAAATGTCCTGTTGGAATCACAGGCCCTTACAATCTACTGGACAGAGGCTAGAGCACCTTTGCTTAAGGCAGGGGACCTTTGCCCTCCACTCACACTTCAGACCTGTCACTATGACTGTTATCCCACAGCCCTCTGCTACACACCCTCACCATGAGGGTGTCTGAGTGATCCGACATTGACATTTAGTCAATATAATACAGTCAACAAACGTAAATGTTATTTGGTAAATTTCACAAAGTTAGTTTAGTTGAAGCCCCTCATACACACTTTGAGAGAGGCTGGGTGCTTGTCTTCTTTATCATCATATGCAAGTTGTAAACTCAACTTAAGCTTCAGAGTTATTTAACACCACATCTATCTTTCACGAGAATATACAAATTGAAAAAACAAACTTTATGGAAGGAAGATTAGAAACCTTGACCTTGAAATGAGAGACCAGAGATATCTAATCAATGTCTTCAARGTTCTTCCAATTACAATAACACTCTCCCAGGAGAAATACTTGTGTCTTGAGATAAACAAAAGAAAGCCAAATTGCATACAGTTTTGTAAACCAACCAACCTACAAATAAAGTGTTAAATTCCTGTTGGCCCTTTCAAATTGCACAATATTAATGTTACTTGTCCATTGTTTAGACTGGAACATTTGTAACATCATGTTACCTGTGCTTTTCATTGGTTGAATCAGTTTCCACATAGGCGTGGGTTTGTGTCAGAGGACAGAATATTTCCCTTTATGGTTGATCGTGATTTGAAAGAATTCCTAATATTGTCCGTCTATCACAATCGATTTCCAATATACCATAAATCATTGCTGTGCAGTGTAAGAGTAGTTTACCACTCTATTTTATTTGAATTGTAATACAAATAATGAAATGAGCATTTCAATTTACTGAACAAAAATTTGCATTTTCCATATGCACAAAAAAGCGAATGTCTCTCAAATTTTGTGCACAAATTTGTTTACATCCCTGTTAGTGAGCATTTCTTCTTTTCCAAGATAATCCATCCACCTGACAGGTGTGGCATGTCAAGAAGCTGATTAAACAGCATGATCATTACACAGGTGCACCTTGTGCTGGGGACAATTAAAGGCCACTCTAAAATGTGCAGTTTTGTCACACCACACAATGCCACAGATGTGTCATGTTTTGAGGGAGCATGCAATTGGCATGCTGACTGCAGGAATGTCCTCCAGAGCTGTTGCCAAAGAATTGAATGTTAATTTCTCTACCATAATCCCGCTCCAATGTTGTTTTGGAGAATTTGGCATAACGTCCAACCGGCCTCACAACTGCATGCCATGTGTGACCATGCCAGCCCAACATCTCCACATCTGGACAGCTGATGAAACGGATGAGTATTTCTGTCTGTAATAAAGACCTTTTGTGGGTTGGCTGGGCCTGGCTCACCCATGGCTGCGCCCCTGCTCAGTCATGCGAAATCCATAGATTAGGTACTAAAAAATTTATTTCAATTGACTGATTTCCTTATATGAAATGTAACACAGTAAAATTGTTGACATTTTTGCATGTTGCGTTTATATTTTGTTCACTATAGTTATTAGGATGGCCATAGCTATTAGGATTACCTTTTAATTTACAATAGTATGAACATTCAAAAAATAATTAGGGAGCTATACTGCATTTCCAAAAATATTGTTTCCATATTTTGTCAAAACATGTTATAGCTCTTCTACAGTAGGACTTACACTACTGTAAAGTGTGTATCAGGAACATACATTGGTGACAGTATCTACCGTCATTGAAAGTAATTACTTTAATGTAATTTTCAGAGTATTTTATAAGGAGGAAAAAACTTCAGCTTTCATGCCTCCATCCTGTGAAGTGTGATCTTGCTCATCCTGTCTCGATTGGCAGCCACGTTTGACACCACTTGTCAGAGTTTTCTCTTACCAATCATGGGTAACATGGTGGGTCAGAGGATGAAACAGAAAAGGGCAAGACCAGTCCATATTTCCCTTAGCCTTACAGAAGCAGATACTTAACTCAGAGATGTCAGGACTCGAGAGGGCATGAAAACAGCCTGAAATGACGGTCTAAAAATGAAAATAAAATTCTGCCTCTATGAATGTGACGATCTTGATAGACTTCAAGGCAAAGGTTAAGATACAATTGTAAGCCATTTGCTTAATCAAGCATTTGAAATTCCGTTGGTAGCCCACTACAGTATTGAGCTACAACAGCCACAGAGATAGTGAGGTACTTCAAGCTGGCTGTAGCACACGGCTTACTCCCAGCAGAGTAAAGTAGATCCACATTACCAGTGCCTTATTTCTTACTCTATCATGTATACATACAACCAACTCAGCAATATGTATCTTAATAGTGTTTTCAGCCTCTCGTCTCGAGTGTTTTCCAAGGAGATTCTAATTACCAGAGTGGTACAGTAACAAGGCAGTGAGGGAGACATCAATGTATTAAGGAACCCCTGGAACTATGGAGCCACACAAGCTAACTGTCTCGGGCTGAGAGAGCGGGAGAGCGACCCTGCATGGATAGCCTCTGTCAAAATTTGACCATGGTCAAGCACAAAGGCATTACGGGAATCCAGTGTCACCAATTCCTAATTACTGTCTGTGTTCGGAGCAAATGACTACCTTGTTCCTCTGATTAGTGAGGAGGCTAATCTTCACCTGTGTATGCCAGCACTGCTGCGGGCCCTTGAGTGTTAGTGCTTCGTCTTCTGTAATTTATTTTTAAATCAGTGCCCTTTCCCAGGAGTTTTGAGTGTTTTGTTGTGAACTGCTTACCATGATCCCCACCACCGCCCCCTCACCCCTAAATCCTTGACTAAATCCTTGTTTGGTGCCGCAGGAAGATAAGCAAGAACAACACTTGGGCATAATTGACTCACACTCCTCTCCAAGATGTCAGAACACAATCACCTTCCTGCTTAATGCCTCAGTACACTAAACACTGTACAGTGATGTATAGTACAAATTAAGAATACTTTCAGTCTCAAAACAAGCCACATGGAATCATGCTACCATCAAATGTTTTTGGATAACAATAGAACATTTAGAAAGATATCTCAAAGTACAGTATCCCTGGATGTTCTAAAACAAACTTAAATCCAACCTGTGCTAACATTTTCATACAAATCTCAAGTTAGGATTCAGCCCTTAGTGAATCTACATACACAAATGAATGGCTGTGTTGGCAGTTTACAGGTAGTGTGTCAACACAGGTGTTGGTTTCCACATGAAATGACAAAGGCAGCCTGATTGGGGACAAGAGTCCCAGGAGACACAGCAATAGACAGAGCACAGATGGGTCCAAGGGCCAGAGGGAACTGCACCTTAATGAACCTGCAGCTGAGCAATGGGCAAGATAAACACAATACATGTACAGTACCTAAGGCCATTGTAAAAAATATATATATAAAATTATGACATGGTCTAACCTAACGTTTCATTTCATGAATTAATATAAAAGGAAAGACAAATGTCAATTATTGCTTCTAAAAAATTGCTCAAAGATTTGATTGTCAGATGTGCCTTTTTTCAGTCTCTCTGTGTTAAGGGATATTTTAAGAATTGGCACATCCACTCAAAATCTATAGCACTCCCCTCCACTCCCGTCCCCAGAAAGAGGCATACGGTTGACTGGTGACTTGATGAGCATGAATCAGGCAAACATGCCCAGAAAACAGGAATAGGTTTCTAACACTATTTGGTGTGAACCAGCACATTGATTACCAACACTGCATGAGTGTGAAAAATAGATAAACATACCACTCCAGGTCATTCACACTAGTGTTAATAGTGTGTTAAAACTGCTGTGACAGCTTGGGTAACAGACAGAATATAGCTGCTTAGGCATGCTTATTAGACAGTTTGACTGTGTAAATGTAGAGGAATAGCAGTTACAAATCACACACACTCAACCTCACGTGGTCTGTGACAATGGAGGGTATAGGTTATACTAACTGGTACTAGACTATAACACAGAGGATATCCATTCCTCTTATGTGTAACGCTGTCTTTCTATCTTATGCTTTACTATCACAAGCATAATGAGCACATTTAAACAAAATACTAATTTACTCTTGTACAGCTCCTTATGTAAGGACCCTTTCTCCCCTCGATGGGTATTTCTTTTACAAGCAGGCCTGATGCTCAACAAAAGCATTTAAAAATCAGTGATTGCTTTCATCCATTTTAATTACATTCAGAAATGGTATTTCTGCCACATAATACACCCCTATTGTTTCAGAATTATCTGGCTTGGAAACTAAAATCTACAACATTTGACAATATTCCTGTTAAATTGCCTCTTGAAATTGAAATATGCTTTTGAAATACAAAATGAAAAGACAGCCTTTGCTGCTGGTATACTGTGGATCTCCTTGGCTTTCTGCAGGGTGCTGCTATTATTATGCATATCCAGGTAGAAATGTAATTAACCCAAAGCTTAAGCTAATTATGGTAGCAGAATGCTATCAACCAAACGCTTTCAGTCAGACAGCTGTCCAGAATTTCATTTGCTAATCATTTGTCTTTTGGAAGAGCATATGGTACATTTCCTTGCTCTCAGAGAAAAACAAACAGATGAAAATCATTAACTAAAAACAATGTGCACTGTTAAAAATCACAGATTTATGACATAGGGATGTGTAACGATAATTTTGGTTTGAGCCACTTAGGATTTTCAGCGAATCACATGATCCATGTGTGATGGGAATTCAGATGCACAAATACAGTATATTGTTTATATCTATATGCAAATGAGAGAGTGTTGTTTTTCCGTGTAGTATTAATGAGAATTTTCTGTGGAAGCATACGTGGGCTGGCCGGCAGTTCTTCTAACAGTTCCTGTTAAAGCACCACATTTTCTGTTTGTCCAATGGCTTTTGTTGTTGTTAATGCAGGAATATAGCCCTTTAATGCTTTGCCTTTGAATTAAATCAATTATTTCTGTCAAATATTGTATGCATTATTTGTGTTACAAAATTGCAGAATACTGGTAGCTGTTAAAGAATGAATGATTTCAGTATCGCCTTGCAACATTATCAGGCAATACAGACTACTCAAGTTCTAATGCAACGTGTCACACACAGGCTTCTGTAGTACATTTCTATTGAGGACCTCACAAGCTAAATTGCTTTTTCCAGCCCCCCCACATCTCAGCAAGGTTGACAGACAAATTGATCAAACCATTGTAAAATAATATGCTCACAAAATGTCTTGGAGGCAAAGTCCAGCTCTTTCCATTTTTCACCCTAATAAAAAAGTAGTCTGTGTTTTTCCTCTGTATAACGTGTCTCTATTTTGTGCGAAGGGGTGAGAAGCATCATAATTCAGATAATAGTAATCTCCTTTAAACAAAATGTGTATCATTTTTCAGTGAACAGTCTGGCCATGTTAAACGGGGAAAGCTGGTTAACAGTGTGTTAGGTGGCTTGGGCCCCAACAAGGGTTGTTGAGATATAATGAATTTGTTCATCTGACGTTGCCTTCAGGGCTGTCGTTAGACTGGTGGAGGTTTATTTCAGCAAATGTTGCCTAGCAATATCAGTTAGGAAGCAAAAGAGCCTTGAGACGTTTCTATTAGAAAAGCTGACGGTCATGGTGTGTAAGCAATGCTTCAAGTGCATTTGTGTAGCTATAATGTCATTTATCAATCACCAATGTGGCAAGTGCTTTGATACTGCTGTTGTTTAGCACTGAACTACACTAACCCTAGGCTTTAACCAAGCACAAATCTTTGGTCGCAAATGATGCTCATCCCTGATGCTCATCCCTGATTCTCTGCTGGGCACGCAATATCAAGTGCACCTAGTGTGGACTCAGTGAAATGATCCATAGCAGGCTCCGGACCACATAGGGTACGAGATGAATACCCCTGGCCTATACTATAGGCTATAGGCCTAAGGCTAGGTGATATGAAGAGCATGCTCATGGAAGCACAGGGCAAAGTTATGTTTCTAAGAAAATGTACTTCCTTCCCAAGTTTTTGCACTGCTGGGATGGTGTAAAACTAGGCTATATAGCATTACACACTGCAATAGATGGGCGACCCCAGTCATGAGCCCTGGCCTGCCCACTCTTGCTGATCTAGGCCTACATTTGTGCTGATTAACCAATGGCTGTGCTGTGTATGGTGGCACTTCAGGAGGCGAGGCAAAGGCTTGTTCCAAAAATGAAATATCTTTTCGTGCGGACTAGGCCTACTGATGTCCTGTTCAGTTTGAGAGGGAGAGAGCAAAGAGTGACAAGGAGGACCTGAGGTAAGCTTGCTGCTGCTATAAATGATTTGAATAAAAACAATATGCTTCCTTGTCCGTAATGAAGCTATTTTAAAGTGATATTGCCTGAGAAGCCGATGTTTGGAGGATATTGACACAGGTGTTATGAGGCAAACTGTGCCAGTATATCCTCCAAACACCGGCTTCGAGGGCATTATCACTTTTATACAACGGGTTACCAAAATATTCAAATATTGATTGCCATATTTTCATTAAAATATAGGGAATAGGGCACCGGATGAGATGGCTTCCGTTTTATGGGCTCCTAACCAATTGTGCAATTTTGTGTATTTTTTCCCGTTGTTTGTAACTTATTTTCTACATAATGTTTCTGCCACTGTCTCTTATGACCGAAAAGAGCTTCTGGATATCAGAACAGAGATTACTCAGCTCGAACTGGACAAAGATTTTTTATTTAATGAGTTGGACGTGAAGAATTTACTCCAGATACCAGACCAGGTCCGGGTGCCTTGTTAGAATTAGTTGGCGAGTGGGTAAACCGCCTCTACCATCCGTCCTATTGGCCAACGTGCAATCATTGGAGAATAAACTGGATGAGCTCCATTCAAGACTATCCTACCAAAGGGACATTAAAAACTCTCCATTTGGCAAATCTAACCATAATTCAATCCAACTGATTCCTGCTTACAAGCCAAAACTAAAGCAGGAAGTACCAGTGACTCGCTCAATATGGAAGTGGTCAGATGACCCAGATGCTAAACTACAGGACTGTTTTGCTAACATATACTGGAATGTGTTCTGGGACTCATTCGATGGCATTGAGGAGTATACCAAATCAGTCACCGGCTTCATCAATAAGTGCATCGATGACATTGTCTCCACAGTGACCGTACATAGATACCCCAACCAGAAGCCATGGATTACAGGTAAAATCCGAACTGAGCTAAAGGATACAGCTGCCGCTTTCAAAGAGCGGAACTCTAACCCAGACGCTTATAAGAAATCCTGCCATGCCCTCAGACGAACCATCAAACAGGCAAAGTGTAAATACAGGATTAACGCTCGTCGGATGTGGCAGGGCTTCCAAACTATTACAGACTACAAAGGGAGGCCCAGCCACGAGCTACCCAGTGACACGAGTCTACCAGAGAAGCTAAACAACTTCTATGCGAGCTTCGAGTCAAGCAACACTGAAGCATGTATGAGAGCACAAGCTGTTCTGGACGACTGTGCGATCACGCTCGCCGTAGCCGATGTGAGTAAGACCTTTAAACATGTCAACCTTCACAAGGCCAAAGGGCCAGATGGATTACCAGGATGTGTACTCCGAGCATGCGCTGACCAACTGGCAAGTGTCTTCACTGACATTTTCAACCTGTCCCTGGCTGAGTCTCTAATATCATCAGCATTTTTTTTTTTTTTTGCTGCTGCTGCTTCTTGCTGTTTATTATCTGTGCATAGTCACTTTACCCATATCTACATGTACAGTACCAGTCAAAAGTTTGGACACACCTACTCATTCCAGGGTTTTTCTTCATTTTAACTTTTTTCTACAATGTTAAACAGTAATGAAGACATCAGAACTGTGAAATGACACACATGGAACCACGTAGTAACCAAACAAGTGTAAAACAAATCAAAATATATTTTATATTTGAGATTCTTCAAAGTAGCCACCCTTTGCCTTGATGACAGCATTGCACACTCTTGGCATTTTCTAAGACAGCTTCACCTGGAATGCTTTTCCAACAGTCTTGAAGGAGTTCTCACATATGCTGAGCAATTGGTGCCTGCTTTTCCTTCGCTCTGCAGTCCAACTCATCCCAAACCATCACAATTGGGTTGAGGTCGAGTGATTGTGGAGGCCAGGTCATCTGATGCAACACTCCATCACTCTCCTTCTTTCTCAAATAGCCCTTAAGCAGCCTGGAGGTGTGTTGGGTCATTGTCCTGTTGAAAAAAAAAATATTGTCCCACTAAGCGCAAACCAGATGGGATGGTGTATTGCTGCATAATGCTGTGGAAAAAACATGCTGGTTAATTGTGACTTGAATTATAAATAAATCACTGAAAATGTCACCAGCAAAGCACCCCCATACTATAACACCACCTCTTCCGTGCTTCACGGTGGGAGCGCCATTTGCGGAGATCATCCGTTCACTTACTCTGCGTCTCACAAAGAGAAGAGCAATTGGAACCTAAAATCTCAAATTTGGACTCATCAGACCAAAGGACAGATTTTAACCAGTTTAACCTGTTGAGGACAGAGGGCGCTGTTTTCACTTTGGGGGAAATTCGTGCCCAATTTAAACGGCCTCGTACTCAATTCTTGCTAGTACAATATGCATATTATTATTACTATTGGATAGAAAACACTCTCTAGTTTCTAAAACCGTTAGAATTTTGTCTGTGGGTAAAACAGAACTCATTTGGCAGCACACTTTCTGACCAGGAAGTGGAAAGTCTGAATTCGATGTTCTGTTCAAGGACCTGCCTATAAATGGGCATGATACGTATGACTATACGTGCACGTCATACACCTTCCCCTAGATGTCAAGAGGAAGTGAGAGAAGAATTATTATATTATAGAGAAGATTATCTTGGTCTGAGATGGAATGAATCCTCTTGGAATGACGTGTCCTCCATTTTCGGTTTTCTGGAAGGCGCGTGGAGGGACCTGTAATTGCCTTTTGAAAAGCTGTCGTTATTGGCGAATACTATCTCCGGCTTTGATTTTATTTGATACATGTCACAATATCATCGTAAAGTATGTTTTTTCAATATAGTTTTATTAGATTATTGAAWTTTTTTCAGGACGTTAGGCGTGTTGCTTTGTCTGCATATGTTCAGGAAGGATAGCTTCGCGCCACTTGGCCAGTGTGCTTGCTAATTCAAGAGGGAAAAACGACGTTCTGATACCAAACAAAGACGGTTCTGGACAAAGGACCCCTTGTACAACATTCTGATGGAAGATCACCAAAAGTAGGACACATTTTGTGATGCTATTACATATATCTGTCGAACTGTGTACTAGTAGTTTTGCGCCCATGTTTTGGGCATCTCTAGCCATAACATAAGCCTTATGTCGTAATGAAGATATTTTTAGAATTCTAACACTGCGATTGCATTAAGAACTAATGAATCTATCGTTTCCTATACAACATGTATTTTTTTGTAATGTTTATGAATAGCTATTTGGTCAGAATAGGTGAGAGTCTAATAGAAATATCCGCACATTCTGGGAAAAAGTTGCTACGTTAGCATAATGGATAACCACTGATTTCAGCTCTAAATATGCACATTTTCGAACAAAACATAAGTGTATGTATAACCTGATGTTATAGGACTGTCATCTGAGGAAGGTTTATGAAGGTTAGTGAAAATTAATATCTTTTGCTGGTTTATTCGCTAACGCTAACGCGCCTATTGCTATCGCTAACGTGCCTTGATGAATGAATGCGGTTGTGTGGTAGGCTATTGTAGTAAGCTAATATAATGCTATATTGTCTTTTCGCTGTAAAACACTTAAAAAATAGGAAATATTGGCTGGATTCACTAGATGTTTGTCTTTAATTTGCTGTACACCATCGATTTTTCAGAAATGTTTTATGATGAGTATTTAGGTATTTCACGTTGGTCTCTATAATTACTCTGGCTGCTTCGGTGCTATATCTGACGGTAGCTGTGATGGTAGCAGCAATGTAAAACTGATTTATACCTCAAATATGCAAATTTTTTCGAACAAAACATAGATTTATTGTGTAACATGTTATAGGACTGTCATCTGATGACGTTGTTTCTTGGTTAGTTTGGTTGGTTCTTGGTTAGTTTGGTTGGTTTCGRGCATGCTACCTGTGCTGTGAAAAATGTCTGTCCTTTTTTGTATTTGGTGGTGAGCTAACATAAATATATGTGGTGTTTTCGCTGTAAAACATTTTAAAAATCGGACATGTTGACTGGATTCACAAGATGTGTATCTTTCATTTGCTGTATTGGACTTGTTAATGTGTGAAAGTTAAATATTTCTAAAAAATATGTTTTGAATTTCGCGCTCTGCCTTTTCAGTGGAATGTGGGAGGAGTTCTGCTAGCGGAACGCCGGGGCTGTAAAGGCAAGTCTCTTCTTATTATTGGTGTCCTTTAGAAGTGGTTTCTTTGCAGCAATTTGACCATGAAGGCCTGATTCACACAGTCTCCTCTGAACAGTTGATGCTGAGATGTGTCTGTTACTTGAACTCTGTGAAGCATTTATTTTGGCAGAAATATCTGAGGCTGGTAACTCTAATGAACTTATCCTCTGCAGCAGAGGTAACTCTGGGTTTTCCTTTCCTGTGGCAGTCCTCATGAGAACCAGTTTCATCATAGAGCTTGATGGTTTTTGCGACTGCACTTGAAGAAACTTTCAAAGTTCTTGAAATATTCCGTATTGACTGATCTTCATGTCTTAAAGCAATGATGGACTGTAATTTATCTTTGCTTATTTGAGCTGTTCTTGCCATAATATGGACTTGGTCTTTTACCAAATAGGGCTATCTTCTGTATACCACCGCTACCTTGTCACAACACAGCTGATTGGCTCAAAGGCATTAGGAAGGGAAAGAAATTCCACAAATGAACTTTTAGCAAGAAATACATTCCAGGTGACTACGTCATGAAGCTGGTTGAGAGAATGCCAATATTGTGTAAAGCTGTCATCAAGGCAAAGGGTGACTACTTTGAAGTATTTCAAATCAAAAATATATTTTGATTTGTTAAAAAAYAAATTGGTTACTACATGATTCCATATGTGTTATTTCATAGTTTAGATGTCTTCACTATTATTCTACAATGTAGAAAAAAGTTTAAAAAAAAGAAAAACCCTTGAATGAGTCGGTGTCCAAACTTCTGACTGGTACTGTACATAATACCTCAATTACCTCGTCAAACCTGTACCCCCGCACATTACCTCTGTACCGGTACCCCCTGTATATGGCCTCGCTATTGTTGTTTTGTTGTTGCTCTTTTATTTTTTACTTTCGTTTATTTAGTAAATATTTTTCTTTATTCGGATTTTTCTTAAAACTGCATTGTTGGTTAAGGGCTCTTGTAATTAAGCATTTCAAGGTAAGGTTGAATTTTGCACATGTGACAAATAACTTTGGATTTGATCTGATTAAAACCATTATTTTTATGAATTTATTCATACTATTTCATCCTTCCACAAGATACAGTCCCGAAACAAATCTAGGGTTGATAGCCAAGCCGGCTGGTCGTTCATTCTAATGATTTGGTTGCCAGGGGCCCAGTCGTTCAGTCTTTTTATTCTGTATCTATGGATGTGACCCAGTCATTCGTTCTAAATGTTCCAATGTCATACTGGCTGGCAACTTTCTTATCCCTTGCTTGTTAGCTAGCTAACTATGGCTAACTTACAGTCACGTCAAAAAGTGTAGCCAGAATAACAGCAAAGTAGCTACATTTGCATTTGTTTAAGCTATTTTTTATTGATATTTATTTGGACACATCCATAACAATGAGCTACTGTAATGAGGCGCATTTTCACCTGGCATAGAATACTTGTCAGGACATTGTTGTTCAGAGGAGCTAGCCAACAACACAACTAACACAATCACTTCAAACTGAAGCTGGAAAGACTGCAAACTAGCTGCACTTCATTTACCATTTTTCAGTTGACATTTCTTCGTATATATCCATAAAAATGATGCCTGCTGATTCATGATTTCGACTAGCTGAGAAACTCTGCATGTCTGTCCGTCTCGTCCAGACTCCCGACATTTGAATATTGAAACAATTTTGCAAATGTCGGATAGACAGACAGCAAGGTTTGAAAACTAAATGTTAATCTAAAAGAAATGTGAGATAATGTCTAGATGCTTTTTATAGGGGAGATCAAGTTTAAATTGCTTGGCTGGGCTGATGAGACAGTGGATTGCGCAGGCAGATGGAACAGAGTAAATAGGCATTTTAACATCATAGATTTAGCCGGTAACTTGTGGAAAAGAGACCTGCTGGAATGTGTTTTTAACCAATCAGCATTCAGGATTAGACCCACCCTTTGTATAAATCAGAGTTATTGACCTCACAATAAGCCATATTCGAGTAATTTACATAACTTACATTAATATGAAGCAGCACCTGTGGAGATGGAAAGGAAAGGCTAATTCGAGAATGCCTAATTCATTTAAACAATCTTCATTTTAATTTGACTTTAGGCTACTGACTATTTAATCCTATTCAAGATATAAGAGGTAGCACTACCTGTTTGACAGACAAAATTATAGTCTACTATCCAAAGATTTTGTCAGCCAATTCCTTCAGACACCATGCACTCCTTAAATATCTCAGTGTCAATGAAGGCCTTGGTGTGTTAAGTTAAAACCAGGGCTCYAAATTGAGGGGGTGTTGTGGCTTTGTTAAAGAAAATGACTGAAAGCATAGGTCTACCCCTTGTTAGTTTAAGATTTAGAAGAAGAAAAATGATGGACCTGATTATATAAAGCGATCTATAACAACCCTTTAGTCCGCAATGCTTTATGCTAGAAACAAGCTGTAAAATGCCGAAGAAAGACTTGACTCGTGCATATGGGATATCTTTGGTTTATCTCTATGACATTCAGAGGCTACGCAACAAGCTTCTATAGCCAGGGAGACAAAAAAATGTACTTTGCTTTGGGAAGTATTGTGTAATTCTGTCGCTATCAATTGACGGTTGACATTTCAACAGGCTATTAAACAATATAATAACTATAAATCAGTCAAGAGTAAGCCAGGTAGCCTGAGAAAGAATGGAAATGAATTATTTAGGCTATAATATTAATATTTCAAGGCTATAGACTGTCATTTAAGAAACAAATTGTGACGTATTTGTGACTGTCACGATCGTGTGGAGGAGAGACGGACCAAAACGCAGCATGTGGAAAATAAGCCATCTTCTTTTATTTTACTACGAAGATGAACATGAAACGAAACACTATTACAAACTATACAAAAACAACAAACGACCGTGAAGCTATAAACGTAGTGCACACAAACAGGCTACAAACGTTCAACATAGACAATTCCCCACAAACAGCTAAAGCCTATGGTTGCCTTAAATATGGCTCCCAATCAGAGACAACAATAACCAGCTGTCTCTAATTGAGACCCAATTCAGGCAACCATAGACTTTCCTAGATATCCTACACTCAACCATAGACACAGCTAGACTACTATACTAAAATAAACCCAACTACTCTAATAAACCCCCTAAACCTTACAACCACCCTAGACACTAAAAAACCACATACATTCCCCATGTCACACCCTGACCTAACCAAAATAATTAAGAAACAAAGAATACTAAGGCCAGGGCGTGACATAACCCCCCCTTAAGGTGCGAACTCCGGGCGCACCAGCACAAAGTCTAGGGGAGGGTCTGGGTGGGCTTTCGTCCACGGCGGCGGCTCCGGCACTGGTCGTGGTCCCCACCCCACCATAGTCACTACCCGCTTTCGTAGCCTCCTCCAAATGGCCACCCTCCACATTAACCCCACTGGACTAAAGGGCAGCACCGGACTAAGGGGCAGCACCGGACTAAGGGCAGCACCGGACTAAGGGCAGCACGGATAAGGGGCAGCACAAGGATAAGGGGCAGCACCAGGATAAGGGGCAGCACCAGGATAAGGGCAGCACCAGGATAAGGGCAGCACCAGGATAAGGGGCAGCACCAGGATAAGGGGCAGCTCCGGACTGAGGGACGGCAGCTCGGACTGAGGGACGGATCCTGGCTGGATGACGGCTCTGGCGATCCTGGCTGGACGGCTCTGGCGGATCCTGCTGGACGGCTCATGGCTGGCTGACGGCTCTGGACGCTCATGGTGGCTGGCGGCTCTGGAGATCCTGTCTGGTTGGCGGCTCTGGCAGATCCTGTCTGGTTGGCGGCTCTGGCAGATCTGTCTGGTTGGCGGCTCTGGCTGGTCATGGCTCGCTGACGGCTCTGGCTGTCATGGCTCGCTGACGGCTCTGGCTGGTCATGGCTCGCTGACGGCTCTGGCTGGTCATGGCTCGCTGACGGCTTGGCTGGTCATGGCTCGCTGACGGCTCTGGCTGGTCATGGCTCGCTGACGGCTCTGGCTGGTCATGGCTCGCTGACGGCTCTGGCTGGTCAGGCTGGCG
>NC_036858.1:39716968-39745021 GCF_002910315.2 Salvelinus sp. IW2-2015
TCTGGCGATCCTGGCTGGGACGGCTCTGGCGGATCCTGCTGCGACGGCTCATGCTGGCTGACGGCTCTGGACGCTCATGCTGCTGGGGCTCTGCAGATCTCTGTTGGCGGCTCTGGCAGATCCTGTCTGGTTGGCGGCTCTGGCAGATCCTGTCTGGTTGCGGCTCTGGCTGGTCATGGCTCGCGACGGCTCTGGCTGTCATGGCTCGCTGACGGCTCTGGCTGGTCATGGCTCGCTGACGCTCTGGCTGGTCATGGCTCGCTGACGGCTCTGGCTGGTCATGGCTCGCTGACGCTCTGGCTGGCATGCTCCGCTGACGGTCTGGCTGGTCATGGCTCGCTGACGGCTCTGGCTGGTCATGGCTCGCTGACGGCTCTGGCTGGTCATGGCTGGCGGAAGGCTTTGGCTGGTCATGGTGCGGAAGGCTCTGGGTGATCCGTTCTGGGCGAAGCTCTGGCTGATCCGGTCTGCGGAAGGCTCTGGATGATCCGGTCTGGCGGAACTCTAGCGGCCCCTGTCTGGCGGAAGGCTCTCGGCTCCTGTCTGGCGGAAGGCTCTGTAGGCTCAGTGGCAGACGGCGGCTTGTGAAGGCTCAATACAGACGGGCAGTTCATGCTGCGCTTGGCAGACGGACAGTTCAGAACGCGTTCGGCAGACGGGCAGTGTGCAGGCGCCGTTGTGCAGACGGGCAGTTCAGGCGCCGGCTTGGCAGACGGGCAGTTCAGCGCCGCTTGGGCAGACGGGACAGGCACCGCTGGGCAGACGGCAGATGTGTCAGGGCCGCTTGGCAGACGAGCAGTTCAGGCGCCGTGGGCAGACGAGCAGTATAGGGTCACCGTTGGCAGACGGCGACGATCTGGCCGCTTGAGAAGCACTGGTAGGCCCTGGTGCGTGCGGCCGAACTGGAGGTACCGGGCTAGAGGACAACGCACCTTCAGGCTAGGGGGGGAACAACAACAGGCAACAACTGAGTCTCAAGGCGCACTATAGGACTGGTGCGTGGTACCAGAACTGGTGGTACCGGGCTGAGGGCACGCACCTCAGGACGAGTGCGGGGAGAAGGATCAGTGCGTACAGGGCTCTGGAGACGCACAGGAGGCTTGGTGCGTGGTGCCGGGACTGGAGGCACTGGGCTGGAGACACGCACCACAGGGAGAGTGCGTGGAGGAGGAACAGGGCTCTGGAGACGCACTGGAAGCCTGGTGCGTGGTGTCAGCACTGGTGGTACTGGGCTGGGAACACACACCACAGGGCTAGTGCGAGGAGCAGTAACAGGACGCACAAGACTCTGGAGACGCACAGGAGGCTTTGTGCGTGCTGTAGGCACTGTCTTAACCAGACGGCTAGCACGCACCTCAGGACGAGTATGGAGAGCTGTTCCCGGTGACATTAAATCACCAACACGTTCATTCGGACAGATGCCGTGCCTCATACACCAAACCAATACATCCCTCATAACTCTCTCCTCCAATTTCTCCATTAACTCCTTTACTGTCTCTGCGTCACTCTCCTCCAAATCCGCCCTCACCGGCTCCTTACGGTAAGCAGGAGGAGTTGGCTCACGTCTCCCGACTGACCCAACTAAACTACCCGAGAGCCCCCCCCAAGAAATTTTTGGGTTTGACTTACGGGCTTCCAGCCTTGTTTCCTTGCTGCCTCCTCATATCTCCGCCTCTCTGCTTTCGCTGCCTCCAGCTCAGCTTTGGGGCGGTTATATTCTCCTGGTACTTCGCGGTCCAGAATTTCCTCCCAATTCCAATAGTCCTGTGTAGGTGTGTCCTGTTGTTGTTGCACACGCTGCTTGATCCGATGATGGTGGGGAATTCTGTCACGATCGTGTGGAGGAGAGACAGACCAAAACGCAGCATGTGGAAAATAAGCCATCTTCTTTTATTTTACTACAAAGATGAACATGAAACGAAACACTATTACAAACTATACAAAAACAACAAACGACCGTGAAGCTATAAACGTAGTGCACACAAACATGCTACAAACGTTCAACATAGACAATTCCCCACAAACAGCTAAAGCCTATGGTTGCCTTAAATATGGTTCCCAATCAGAGACAACAATAACCAGCTGTCTCTAATTGAGACCCAATTCAGGCAACCATAGACTTTCCTAGATACCTACACTCAACCATAGACACAGCTAGACTACTATKCTAAACATAAACCCAACTACTCTAATAAACCCCCTAAACCTTACAACCACCCTAGACACTACAAAAACCACATACATTCCCCATGTCACACCCTGACCTAACCAAAATAATTAAGAAAACAAAGAATACTAAGGCCAGGGCGTGACAGTGACACGCTACAGGCTGGAAGGGGCGCTCAGCATTTCAACAACTACAACAGCATTTCAACAACATGACTATACATTTCGCTTATAGGCTGTACAACATGAAATAAAATACAAAATATTACTTTGAGTTAAGTAATAATGAAATGAACAATGCCGTATTAGGCTATTGAGTGATTCTACAATGCCTTTTAATAAAATTTTAGTAAAACGAGTTTGGCCAGGCTTTGGTTTGAGGATCATAAGGTGATCTATGCATGCCTAGTTTGAAAATTTAGCCTAGTAGATGCCCTTAAATTCCCATGCCCTAATCACAGTCAACACAATTCTACACAGAACAAAAATATAAACGCAACATGTAACAATTTCAAAGACTTTACAGAGTTACAGTTCATATAAGGAAATCAGTCAATTGAAATCAATTCATTAGGCCCTAATATATGGAATTCACATGACTGGGAATACAAATATGCATCTATTCACATCTATTCACAGATAAAAAAAATTACAGATAGGGGTGTGGATCAGAAAAACAGTCAGTATCTGGTGTGACCATCATTTGCCTCATGCAGCACAACACATCTTCTTCACATAGAGTTGATCAGGCTGTTGATTGTGGCCTGTGGAATGTTTTCCCACTCCTCTTCAATGGCTGTGCGAAGTTGTTGGAACTGGAAACCGCTGCCGTACACGTCAATCCAGAGCATCCCAAACATGCTCAATAGATTAAATGTCTGGTGAGTATGTAGGCCATGGAAGAACTGGGACATTTTCAGCTTCCAAGAATTGTGTACAGATCCTTGCTGAAACATGAGGTGATGGCGGCATATTAATGGCACAACAATGGGCCTCAGGATCTCGTCACGGTGTCACTGTGCATTCAAATTGCCATTGATAAAATGCAAATATCTTCATTGTCTGTAGCTTATGCCTGCCCATACCATAACCCCACCACCACCATGGGGAACTCTGTTCACAACGTTGACATCAGCAAACCTCTCGCCCACATGAAGCCATACATGCTGTCTGCCATCTGCACAGTACAGTTGAAACCGGGATTCACTCGTGAAGATTACACTTCTCCAGCGTGCCAGAGGCCATCGAAGGTGAGCATTTGCCTGCTGAAGTTGGTTTCGAAGCCGAACTGTGGTCAGGTCAAGACCGTGTTGAGGATGACGAGCACACAGATTAGCTTCCCTGAGACGTTTCTGATTGTTTGTGCAGAAATTCTTCGGTTGTGCAAACCTACAGTTTCATCAGCTGTCTGGGTGGCTGGTCTCAGATCATGCCGCATGTGAAGAAGCCAGATGTGGAGGTCCTGGGCTGACATGTTTACATGTGGTCTGTGGTTGTGAGGTCAATTGGACGTACTGCCAAATTCTCTAAAACGGCGGATTATGGTAGAGAAATGAACATTCAAACATCTGCCAATGTTTGAATGTATTCCTGCAGTCAGCATGCCAATTGCACACTTCCTCAAACTTGAGACATCTGTGGCATTGTGTTGCGTGACAAAACTGCACATTTTAGAGTGGCCTTTTATTAACCCTAACCCTAACGCAAATTCATTGAGGATTAGGTACTTTATCACTGTTTCAAACTTAGACTATACTCTTTTTTTGTCAATAGTCTGTATAGAAGACAAAACATATCTGGTGCATGCGCTCATTCGTTGTCATGCTCTATTGTGGTATTAAAAGAGATTCTACTTGTCTCCAGTCATGTAAAATGATATAGAATGGCATGATATGCGTTTATAAAAGGACATTTTTTCTCAGACTGCAAATAAGATAGATTTATGCAGTACTTTTATTATAATGGAGATATTTTCACCCCTACCCTTATCCGCAGGTCATCTGCGAATCCACAACCTTCTGGCTACTTTGCCAAATAATGCTGACAAAATGAAGAACAGTTTCTGAAAATAAGACTCTGGTCTGTTCTAGGAGTAAGGGTAAATGGTTCTCTGCTATCCACTTTATGTTTTAATTATTATTTTGGGTATAGGGGAGAGTCCATTTTTTTCAAGGGTTTTACTGAAGGAAGAGCCATCCATTTTCATTTCAGAGAGGTCCGATTTTCTCCAGGTATCCCTCATTATGAATAATGTACAGTCCCTTAGGCAATTGGATTCTTGTTGCTTAATGTTAATGCTAAACATATAGGCTACTTAAAAATTAAGGTACTGCTGACATACTTAAATGATTTATCAATGCCAGTATGATCCAACTGGTCTTGATAGCGTTCAAACATTATCCAAGTGAAATTCTTACTAGTTCTTATATGTGGAAAGATACATTGCAGTCTAATCGAAACTAGACTCATGACCGACATAGCAAATTATATTAAACTGAGAAATGATCTACTGATGCGAATCATTAAACCCATTTGCATATTCTTACTGAACCTGAACACACAAATTAAACCACATCAAAAATGAAGGGAAGAAAAGGTGCTTGTGCATGGTTACAGGACATCTTCGATAATCACATTCCATATTATTAATTTATTCACTTCTGCTCATTAACAAGTATAATGTTTTTACTGCTTGATGAATTTTAGGGGATGCGAGACAGATAGGAAGCCGACACATGTTGATTTCTAATATACAAGGGCATTAATATGATTCCATAAATTACAGTTGGCCATACATTACTAAAAGACTGACTTCCTTTTTTGTAAATGTGAATATTTCTTCCCCCCAAACCAATCAAGTTGATCAAATGTGAATGCGATACAGGGATATTTAATTTCCATCTAATCAGAACAAATATTATTATTGAAAATTGAAAATGTAACAGTATACTTATGCAGATTTGAATCAGTTCCAATCATTCAACATTTGTAAATAGTCAATATTATTGAGGAGTGGAAAAGGGTTATCAATATAAAAAAATATCAGTTGCAACTAGGAAGCGAAATACAAACCGGTATACAGTACCAAATAGGCCATGTTCCCAATGACCCTAGCCTTCAACTCTAACAATCACCCCATGTGATAAACAGTTTTAGAAGATATCAAATGTACTGCAGGAAGAATCACAAACATGTGCCATCCGAAATCTAATTTCAAGCTCAACTGTATTTTAGTGCCCCTCATATTTCTAGTGCCACTCATATTTTGCCCAACGTTCTTCAGGATATTTCTTCGGGGATCAACAAAAATGCCCCAGCTTCCGTTGAGGAATGGAGGCACTCGATCACACGAGTGGATTCTGTCTGCCTGTAAATTTCACACCTTTGTTTAGAACATCAGTGGCTCTACACTACAGTCCCTTTCTGCAGGTGGCAAATCCATTAGGATCTAGATGGTGTGCACACCATTTTCATGGTCCTCTGAGTGCACTGCCTGACTCTGGCTCTTGCTCTTAATTTCATTGCTCTGGTAGGGAAACCTTCATTTATGTATTTATGTACAGCTGTAGTATGCTAACTTTCATAATTTTTATACATTTGATATTAATGCATTTGTTGAAAAGCATGCAAGCAATGGAAGAGTCAAATGTTAATGATTTGTACACCTACGTTGAAACAATGTCATGATTTGACATGATCCTTACATTAAAGTCTTGTATTTCTTTGTCTTATGGATTTGACATGATCCTTACATTAAAGTATTGTATTTCTTTGTTTATGGAAAAATATATGTGCCTATCTTACCAGAACATCGCTCATTTTTTCCCCTCTTTTCTGTTCTATATATCAAATAAATGAGAAAAACAATGCAGTCTGTTCTCTTGTCTGGTGAGGGATTCCCTAGATGGCTACACATTATTTTCAATCCGTCATTTTTGGTTGATGGCTGGGATGTTTTCCTTGCATTAAATGTGTTCCTTAGGGTGCAACTCCAAGGGGATTCCGGTTTTCAGCCCTTAACAACAGTGAAAACGTGCAGCTTTTCTGACGACTGAGATGGATTTAGGCAATAACCAGACAGCAATTTCACTTTTTATTTTTACTTTGAGGGAAGGAGAGATGACTATGTTATATTGTGACTTTTTGAGGTATAAGGTTATAATGCATAAAGGTATTATAGTCAGAGAAATCACTATTTTCCATACAGGCCTGCACATCAGTTATATAGTCTAGAAATTACAATGGGTTCAAATTTCCCCATTATCCTAATGCACTTTTTAAAGTAAACAGGAGGCACAGAGAAAAACACATGATACAATCAATTGTTTCTGTCACACTTAATTATTTTGATCTGTTTAATTGGTCATATTGCTCAATTCCATTCCTCTCTATCTACAGTAACCACACTAATAACTTCCAGCAACTCCCAGGTTGTGTTATGAGTGAACTTAGACAATCAAGATGCAATGTTGCAGTGCAGCGCCCACGATGACAAACCAAGCAATGAAACAGGTTTGACACTGAGGTACTGTAGGCCTACACATATGAATAACAACATTTGAATAATAAGAAAGCTATATTAAGGTACCATAAACAAGAAAGTGAAAATTATAAAGAATATGTTGAGCTGTTTGATATGCTGATTAAGCCTAATAGACATATTTGGTGCAAAAAATTCAGTATGCATTTAGCTATACCTTGCAATATACTATGAGCATGTATTTGTATACACAATGCATTAGACAAAGAGATTGGTAAACTATCTAACATACTCAATACCCTTTGCCAGTGGCGCATTGCTACGTTACTCTTCCGTGTTCATGTCCCTGGTCTTTTGAATGGACTTAAGGATTATAGAATCAAATTCATGAAAACGTGGTCATATAAGAAATATTAAAAAAATGTGCTAACACTTTACATGAAGTTGCCGCTATTACTATGTAACTAACATAGTAGTTACATAGGTGTTACTATGTAATTACATGGTCATAGGGTTGTTGCGGAATCAGTTATTACACAATTGGAACAATGAATGTGTAATTACTGATGTTATTACACTTTCCCTTGTTCCACTGTGTAACTAATGTTTTGTAATTACACATTTGAAAGTCACCTGTGTATTACCATGTTAATAACTCAAACCAAAATCTGACCTTGTTACATGTAACTACAAGGCGCCACTACCATTGAATCCACATGTTATACCAGGATAATAAATAGGCGAGGACCTGGTAACAACAATTGAAACAAGGCACACCCTGTCATTAACAACTGGTAATTTTCAATTACTTTATTTCTATGTTATGACCTGGCTCAAAGGTTATACCGAATCAAGTGTACTGTAAGAAAAATGTAGTTGCATATGATATACATGTAATTATCATGTACCTACCCAGGAGCAAGGAACTTAATGTCATGTGAAACCCAGTGGGGTATAACTTTTCACATGCTTCGTAACCAACAGGCGTGGACAAACAGTGAAATGCTTACTTAAGGGTTATTTTCCGACAATGCAGAGTTAGAGATAAAAAAGTATWTAAATGGGGACACGAGGAATAAATAAATACACAGTGAATAATTAATAACATTAATTATTAGTCAATTTAACATGGCTATTTACAGGGAGTACCAGTATCGAGTCGATGTAGAGGGGTACGGGGTAATTGAGGAAGCTATGTATGTACATATAGGTAGGGTTAAAGTGACTAAGCAACAGGATAGATTTATACTGTATTTAGTTACAATGTAACAACCTTTGCAGACAATAGACTAACCAGGAGAAATTAGGTGACAGGAGAACAGTTTTAACGCTCTTAGATACATTGTACTTAAGTCACAAGTGACACTGACTCTTACTAAATTAGTGACTGCCATTCTATTTAAATTATATATCAGCATATCTTGTTATTTGACATCATGGTTATTTATGAGTGCCTTTTAATCACGTGTGCTGGTAGCCTGGCGGTTGGGAGCATTGGGCCGGTGGCCGAGAGGTCGCAGGTTTTGTCTCCCCGATTTGACTGGGTGGGGGATCTGTCGATGTGCCCTTGGGCGGGGTACTTGACCCTGGTTGCTCCAGTGGGTTGCTCTGGATGGGAGCGTCTGCTTCATGACTTGAATGTAATGTAAATGTTGAGGTAATGTAAATGTTGAGCAGCTTCAATGCAGGTGTATTGTATGTTTAAAAAAAAATGCAATCATGTGTGCCGTGGGTTGTTAACAACAATTGCCTTTCACTTAATTCCTTACATTCTCATGTGTGAAACGCTTTAATGCGTTTCTAATCGAGCTGTAGTGATACTGTGTATTGTTGTAAAAGCTGAATTTATAATAAATAACCTTTTGCATGTGTTTGCTGTGGGATCTTAGAACTCTGCTTTTGACATTTTGACGTTGTCGGTAGGATCCCTCTTGCACACACTGCTTATACATGACTCTGGATCAATCAGAAGGCGGGGACACTCAATGTTTCAGAGGCCGTACCCATCACTACTACACAGTTAGTCATGCCATGGTTAATGGGAGCCACTTGTTGGGGTTTGATGAGAACAAGCTATAATGTAGCGTTTGGCAGGCTCAGGTAGAGGTAATGTTGCGAGCACATGGGCTCACATGGGCATTAGAGGGTGATGTCAAGTGACAATGTTGTTGAAAACAGAAGAGCGGGTTAATGGATAAAAACATACTAAAGGCACCACAATGACAGCCCGCAGGAGCTGCCGAATGAGAGCATGCAGAGCCTTGCCTTGTACACTTCGAACCCCAGTGCCCCAGTGCTCATAGTTAGCCTATAGACCTAAATCCTAACCCTTTCATACATTTATAAATAGGGTCATAGTTTTCTGTGTATTGTCATTGTTGTAAAAGCTGAATTTATAATAAAGAACATTTGGTTGTACTTTGGCCTGCCTCTGTGGTTGTGTTTGCCGTGGGATTTTAGAACTCTACTTTTGACACTTACAATGTAATAATCTTTGCCAACGTTTTCCAACCCGGTCAGTAAAAATTAAATCAACATAAAACGTATGAAACAGTTAGTCACAATTTTGAGACTTACATTGCACTTTTGCACTCTAAAAACCTATATAAACACAAAAAAGCATATGGCTTTCATCAAAGATTATGGATATACTGACAAGATCAATGTCTTTTCACCCTAACACTGGGAGTTGTTGCAGTGGCATGGTGTCATGTGTGCTCCCTCTCCGGCCTCTAGGTCACCAGGCTGCTCGTTAGGGCGCACACCTGTCACCAGTGTTACGCGCATAATGACACTCACCTGGACTCCATCACCTCCTTGATTACCTGCCCTTTATATGTCACTCCCTTTGGTTCTTCCCCAGCCGTCATTGTTGCTGTTTCATGTCGGTGCGTTGTTTGTGTTTCTTGTTTCCTTCAATTATTTATTAAATGTGTTCACTCCTTGAACTTGCTTCCCGACTCTCAGCGTACATCATTACAGAATGAAGACTCAACAAAGGGAAGCATCAGGGAGTGTTTTTTTGTTTGTTTTTGTGTTGGGGGTGATGTCGGGTTCGGGTGTTGGAGCCAGAGCTACCTGGGAGGCCTCAGCCAGTTTGTAGGCTCCCATGCCTCAGCGGGTTCGATAGGCTCCCATGCCTAAGCGGGTTCGATAGGCTCCCATGCCTCAGCGGGTTCGATAGAGGCTCCCCAATGCCGTAGCGGGTTCGAAAAAAAGAAGAAGGAAAAAGGGAAAAAAAAGAAAAAAGCAAAAGAAAGGGGCTCCCATGCCTAAGCGGGTTCGATAGGCCTTCCCATGCCTCAGCGGGTTCGATAGCTCCCATGCCTAAGCTGGGTGAACAGGTTCCCGTGGAGGTTTCAGCCCGATCTCAGGCTCTCACTCCTCAGCTGGTTTATCAGTTTTCTGCACCTCAGTGGAAGCGGGATTGTCCCTGTGGGTTGGCCTCGAGGCTGGAGCCGAACACGCACCGTGAGAAGTACTTCAGTACGCTCTCTCTCCTTGCGCTCTAGGTCATCATGCTTCCGTGCCTCAGCCGACGACAGGTTCCCTCACTTAGCAGAGGTGACCAGTCCGCTCCTTGATCCCCGGGATCGTCACTCTTGGTCGGCGTCCTGCGGCTGGAGCTACGTGTCGGGGAGGGGGTACTGTCACTTGTGCTCCCTCTCCTGCCTCTAGGTCACAGGCTGCTCGTTAGGGCTCAAAAATCGGGACACAACTGCGCACGTCTTTTTCCCGGATGGTGCATATTTGAAGACAAATGGAAGAATGTCCACATTTACTTTTCATTACCAACAAGAGGAGTAGGCCTAAGGAACAGTAAAAGCACTCTATCCCCAAAGTCAAGTTGACCTATGCTGCAATAAATAAATATTCCAATATAGTCTGGGACTGTTGTGGCAGCATAGATTCCAAACTAATACAACCATTAGAATTCCAAAAATGAACTCTTAGCAACAAATTTTGAATAACTGATTGGGATCCTCCTCTTTTTAGTAGACGCCATCACTCTGGTTTTTCGCGCAATTGCATAGCCCATAGAAATAGTGTGTAACCGACCTGTCAAATGGCTAGCTAGTTAGCGGGGTGCGCGCTAATAGCGTTTCAATTGGTGACGTCACTCACTCTGAGACCTTGAAGTAGTTGTTCCCCTTGCTCTGCAAGAGCCGCGGCTTTTGTGGAGCAATGGGTAATGATGCTTCGAGGGTGGCTGTTGTCATTGTGCAGAGGGTCACTGGTTCGTGGCGAGGAGAGCGACGGAAGGTATACTGTTACAGTTGCGCAACATGAGCTCATGGGCTCTCATGAAGTGTTTGATTAGATTTTCGATTACACTTGCAATGATGTCAGAGGGATTAGAGGGACAATAGAGTGCTGAGTACTAGGCAGTTAGAACATTTGGTAGATAAATTATTTACGATCATCAGCATCAGAGCTTGACTAAACGGTCAGGTGGAATTTGACTGCCTTAATGACTCGTGAACACCGGAGTGGCGGTAATACGGTCACCACAGCAGCCCTAAACACACTGTCCTCTCACTCGCCTCTGCAGACAAAATGAAAACCACATGTAATTTCTGTCTCTTAATGTTGTTTTTAAAGGTTTGTAATGAGCAAAATTTCACTGTAACTTTAAGAAATTGTGAAATAACATTGTCAACTAAATGTTTGATGAGTTGACGATTTAGTAATGTTTAAAAGTTATTGCTTTTAGTCTGAAATGGGGAATTCAATTTTAATAGTTTGATTATAAATGTCAAATTCAGTAAAGAAAAGTCAGACACATTTTTTCATTTCTTATTGTCTGCGAAGGTTGTTACATTGTTACTATAAAGTAATTCAAATGTAATTTCACATTAAGCTGTAAACACATCGATGTATCCCTTGTAACAACATTTTAGTTAGAGAGTTGGATGTTAAATATTGTTATAGTGTACACTGAATAAAAATATAAATGCAGCATGTAAAGCGTTGGTCCCATGTTTCATGACCTAAAATAAAAGATCCCAGKAATGTTCCATACGTAGAAAAAAATGTTTTATCTCACATTTGGTTACATCCCTGTGGGTGAGCATTTCTCCTATGCAAGGATAATTCAACCACCTGACAGGTGTGGCATAACAAGAATCTGATTAACGGCACATGAAGTCACACCTAGTTCACATGTCCTGGGGAAAATAAAAGGCCGCTCTAAAATGTGCAGTTTTTGTCCACACAAACAATGCCACAGTTGTCTCTTGTTTTGCTGACTGCGGAAATGTCCACCAGAGCTGTTGCCAGACAATTTAATGTTCAAGTCCAACGACCTCACAACCAAAAACTGTAGCCACGCCAGCCCAGACGTCTAACAGTACATCCAGCTTCTTCACCTGCGGGATCGCCTGAGACCAGCCATCGGCAGCAGTTGATTAAACTGTGAGTTTGCGCAACCGAAGAATTTCTGCACAAACTGTCAGAAACATTCTCAGGGAAGCTTATTTGCATGCTCGTAGTCTGACCAGGGTCTTGATCTGACTGAGTTCATGTTTGTAACCGACTTCAGTGGCAAAATGCTCACATCGATGGCCACTGCGATGCTGGAGAAGTGTGCTCTTCATGGATGAATCCAGTTTCAACTGTATCGTGTTCAACTGTACCGGGCAGATGGCAGACAGCGGTGTGTATGTCATTGTGTGGGAGCAGTTGCTGATGTCACGTTGTGAACAGAGTGCCCATGGTGACAGTGGGGTTTGGTATGGGCACGCATAAGCTATGGACAACGAACAAAATTTTTCATTTATCGATGGAATTTGAATCGAAGATATTGACCAGATCTTTAGGTCCATTGTCGTGCCATTCATCCGCCACCATCACCTCATGTTTCAGCATAATAATTCTACACAATTCTTGGAAGCTGAGAATTTCCTTGTTTTTCATGGCCTGCATACTCACCAGACACCAATTGAGCCTGTTTGGGATGCTCTGGATCGACATTTACGACAGCGTTTTCTAGTTCCAGCCAATATACAATTTGCACGCGATTAAAGAGTGGAAACATTCACAGGCCACAATCAACAGCCTGATAAACTCAATGTGAAAGAGATTGTCTACACTGCATGAGGGAAATGGTGATCACACCAGATACTGACGGTTTTTTTTATCCACGCACTAACTTTTTTAAGGTATCTGTGACAAACAGATGCATATATGTATTCCCAGTCATGTGAAATCCATAGATTAGGGCCTAATTTTATTTATTTAAATTGACTGATTTCCTTATATGAACTGTAACTCTGTAAAATTGTTTGCATGTTGCCTTTATATTTGTTTCAGTGTAAGTACAATGTAACTAAAATAGTTATACCTAATGATCTCAAGTCTTCTAATTTATCCTGGTTACCTATTGTCTGCAAAGGTTGTTACATTGTAATACTGTATTATAAAAGTTTAGTCTCAGGCTAACACTTGTGCCAATATATGCTTCTCGGAATTGTCACTTAAATAATTCAACGGGGAAATTCAAATGTGTAATACAAACCAAATAGTTACAATAGGAATAAAGAAAGTTGTAATAACACATGTAGTTACACTTTGGATATAATCTACAGTAAGTGAATGTGTAATTACATATTCCTTGTTCCAATTGTGTAATAATGAATCCACAACATAGATAAACCTATGTAACTACTATGTTGTTAACAGTTATTGCTGTGTTAGTTACATAGTAATAGTGGCAACTTAATGTTACCAAAAATTATATTTGTGTTTGTGGATGAATTAACTTCTGACGACCATTCAAAAGCCTTCAAAATAAATAAAAAACTACAAGGCTACTTGCACTTCAGTTGCATAGTGTAGAGATGCACTGGTTGTGTTCCAGACCCACTAGGGTTTTTTTTTGTTTTGGCAAAAGTCCTTCCTCCATCCTCTCTCTGTGACCCAGAAACCAATAAATTGTTGAGTGGTCTACGTGTGTATCAATTTGTTAGTAGGTAAAAGGAAGACAGTCCTCCTCGATAGCCTCTTTCTGGCAAGAAGGCACAGTGTATCCTACCAGAATCCTTCATAGAAGAGTTTCGAAACCTACCCTTTTCTCAGAAGAGAAAAGCATGCAAACATTTAAAAAATGATATGCTTCATATCCTCCACGGCAGTGGTTCCCAAACATGTTATTGTCCTGTACCTCTTAAACATTCAACCTCCAGCTGCATACCCCCTCTAGCACCAGGTCCGCACACTCTCAAATTATGTTTTTGGCATCATTGTAACCTGTCACACCACACACAAAAATAAATTTATTAACATAAGAATGAGTGTGAGTTTTTGTCACAACTCGTGGGACGTGACAAAGAGCTCTTATAGGACACGGCACAAATAATAATAATATAATAATCATAATTTGCTCTTTATTTAACCATCTTATGTATAAAACCTTATTTGTTCATCGAAAATTGTGAATAACTCACCACAGGTGAATCAGAAGGGTGTGCTTGCAAGGATGCACAGAACTCTGCAATGTTGGGTTGTATTGGAGAGAGTCTTAAATATATTTTCCACACACAGTCTGGGCTAGTGATGCTAGTGAGGGCTGAGAATCCACTCTCAAATAGGTAAGTTCTTGCAAAAGGCATCAGTGTCTTAACACACAATTTGCCAAGGCAGGATACTCTGAGCAAAACTCAACTCAGAAATCTGACAGTGGCTTCTGATTAAATTCAATTTTCACAGAACGCTTGTTGCAATTTTAATGAGGCTCTTTTGTTCAGATATCGGTAAGTGGACTGGAGGCAGGGCATGAAAGGGATAATGAATCCAGTTGTTTGGTCTCCGTTCGGAGAATACCTGCGTAATTGCGCACCCAACTCAGCTGCTTCGCTATATAACATTTGACATACTCTGTAAGCTTGAGTTCATTCACACAAAAATCATACAATGTGTTACATCTGCTCCTGCCACGCCTATACTGCTCATCCTGTGTCTCCTGATACCTGCCACTCACCAGTGTCTCTTCCCTCCCTCCTCTCTTGTGTGTGTGATTATGTGGGCGGAGCAGATGTGCTGGAGTCAGACAGACCACACAGCTGCAATGTCCATAATCAAGATACGAATACTCAGTCCTGCCACTTCCACACTGCCAGATTGTAATCTCTGCTCAGTCAGTCTACGTTTCTAGCCATTTGTTACTATTTAGATCCTGTTATCCTGTTGTGCCTTGGGACGGCGATATTCCCCTGGCTGAGTCCAGGGTCCTTTGCCGTCCAGAATTCCTCCAAGTCCATGAATCCTGTGTCTTTTGCCGCTGCTGCTGCTGTCCTTCCTACCACCTGCTTGGTTCTTGGTTGGTGGGTGTTTCTGTAACGGCTGATTTCCTCCTCTTCGTCTGAAGAAGAGGTGTACAGGGATCGGACCAAGACGCAGAGTCTAAGTGTCCATGTTTTAATATAATCCATGAACACGACAAAAAATACTAAATAACAAAGTAACCTAACCGAACAGTCCGGTGTGGCATGAACACAGACACAGGAAACAACCACAAACCAACAGTGAACAGGCAACCAAATATGGTTCCCAATCAGAGACAATGCAAAACACCTGTCTCTGATTGAGAACATATCAGGCCAATTGACAAACCTAAACATAGAAACACATAACATAGACTGCCCACCCCAATCACGCCCTGACCATACTAACTAAAAAACAAAGGAAAATAAAGGTCAGAACGTGACATAGCTCCTGGATGCAATTTCAATGGCTTCCACAGGGTGTCAGCAGTCATGTTCAAGGTTTCAGGCTTGTAACTTCAAAACGAATAAAAAATGCAGTTTTTGTAGAAGGACACAGTCTGGAAATTCGTGTTTGCGTGCGCAATGAAGACATCAACCCCTGCTACAATCGGTTTCCTATAGAACATACTTCTTTCGTAATAAATATTATAGTTTGATAACATTTTAGGGTTACCTGAGGAGCATATAGAATGTATTTGACTTGTTGAAACAAAGTTTAGTGTAAAATTTCTGGATTCCTTTCTCTGCAAATTGAACAAGTGGATTACTCAAATCGATGGCGCCAACTAATACTTTTGGGATATAAAAAATGATTTTATCTAAACAAACACGACACTACATGTTATCACTGCTGGGAACCCTTTTGGATAACAAATCAGAGCGAGATTTTCAAATAGTAAGTGAATATTAATCGTTATATGTAGAATGTTGCAACACCGTGCGATGGGTAGTAAAATTTTTTTGATGTGGTGCCGCCGTCCTCAAACACGCAGCCATGTTTTCGCTGTAAAGGATAGGCTACTTGTAGAATCGACGTGGCAGTTCGATTAACAAAGGATTATAACTTATGAGCCAATGCTCTATATGCTATAGTATTCTAAATGTATCATCAAAACATAATATTGTAGTGATTAATTTATTTAGAATTGCGTGTCCCTCCATTCCTACCGAATTGTCCGTAGTGGTGACATATCCGAGAGTCTGTATTAATTTACTCATTTCCACAAACTTCAAATGTTTCTCAAATGTATCAATAATATGCATATCTGAGACTAACAGGAGTTAGATTTGGTATGTCATTTTTAAAGGCGCGGATGTTATCCTTTTTTCTTAGAACAAGTCTTGCACTACTCGCCCAGTCATTTGTTTTTCTCTGCTTTTACTTTTTTGGGATTCCACCCTGTAAACGTCTATTTGCCTGAATTACGGGCCGATTGGAGAAAGGAGGTCTCATTTCCAGATGCATTCTTTGTCTAACACTTTCCCCTCTCCTCAAGCTAACTTTGACAATTTTTCAAAAGGATGCAGTAGAGAACAGGGGTGAGTTGAAATAAAATTAATTGAGAAATGGCCCTAGGTAAAGGCGGCGCAAGTTGCATTCGGGCCTCCTCGCATTGCTGCTTTAATTGTTTTTTTTTATTTAATTTAACCTTTTATGTTAACCAGGGTAGGCTCATTGAGATTTAAAGTCTCTTTTCAAGTAGCCGTCCTGGCCCAAGTTAGAGCATAGCACCAGTCAATACAAAAATGAGAGCACATAGAATGAAAAACTAAAGTAATCTAGTATATTGCAACCACTTGGATAATTCACAAGAGTAGTGAACAATAATCAAAAACAGCAAATTAAAACATTGACAGGTCAGGGATACCTCAAAATACTTCATCATGATTTTAAAAAGCACCAATAGTGACGAGGTGAAGTCTTCTAGAGTTAATATTATTTTGTAAGTTGTTCCAAACGATTGGCGGCATGAGTACAGTAACAGATCTTTTACCAAATTTCCATAATTCGTGAGACATTTGAACAGTTTAGCAGGAAAATAGTTAAAGCGAATCGAAGAGAGTCCCACCCGTGAATTGTCTAAGCAATTAAAGAATTCCAAATAAAAAGGTAGAACCAAATGGCTTTGTAATAAAGATAAGGCGCATGACTGAGCCTACGAAGTGAATATGATGAAAAGGCAGTTCACCTGGTATCATAAAGTGCAGTGGTCGCGTAAAGGAGTTTTGCAGTTTTATAAAATACAACACTCAAGTGCTCAGGGTAAAGAGTGTTCTAATAGAGCTCAAAACACTGAGCGGAAGCATTCATATAAAATATCCCCATAGTCTAGTAAAGCAATAATATGTAAGCTGATACTACCTCCTTCTGGCTTCAAAAGCAAAACAGGCCCTTATTCCTAAAATAAAACCAATTTCAGCTATAAATTTTTTTGTAATTGTTGAATATGCAATTTAAAGAGAGCGTCTATCAATTAGACTTCCAATATATTTATATGAGGTTAACAACCTCAATCTCTTGCCTGAAGGTAGTAATAGGTGATAGGTTCAGATGGTCTATTTTGCATTAAATAAACACCAATTAGGTGTAGTTTTGTCAGTATTGACACATGAGTTCAATTGACAGATAGGTATGTTAAGATATCAGAGTATAGAAACGTTTGCAAGTTCTGAGAAAGCTTTTGTAAAAGATGAGGCACAGACAAGTAATAACATATATGCAGCATATGAAAATGAAAAGATGTGCATTATTGACATTTTTGTCTAAAATCATTTATATATGAATAGTGGGGGGATAAGAGAGGACCAAGTACAGGAGGCCTGGGGCAACCTCAGGACAAGAGACAATGAGACATACCATCAAATTGAGTGGCACTGAGTTTATCAGAGCAGATAGTTAAGCGAAACAATGGCACTGCATGCTCCGATAAACCTACCATCAAACATTCTCGACCTCTGCCCGTAGTATAGTCATGAATCAGAGCTGTATAAAAAGCTTAGAGAGATACAAATAAAAACGTGAGACACCGTGCGTTTTTTTGTCAAGTGGCTTCAGTGAATATCAATTTTAAACTTCATGGCTGCTTGTAATTGTGCTATGGCTTCTTCCTGAGCCCGATTGGTACATTGATAAAAATAGAGTAGTAATAAACCTCCACATGCTAACCAGGGAGAATTTTAGAGTGCACACATGGTTTTTACTACAGGTCAGAAGACTACAATACATACAGGCGTGTTTGACAACGCCGCAAACAACAATTTGAGTTGGTGTAACATCAGATTCAACCTTTTACTTGCGACAGAGGAACACTTTGTATGGCTAACCAAGTACAACTACAACTACGTCAGACTCCGACTACAAGATAGAAAAGACACATAGATAGTGGCAAGAGAAGTAGCAGGAGCAATGTCAAGCGGTTAGACACTAGGTGTATGTGGCAGGGGCTTTTAAAACGATCATCAGATCAAAAGAATAGGGACCAACTCAACTTGGGGTGGATGGAGCACAATGCCAGGGGCCACAAGCTACCTGGATGAGCTCTAGAGCAGCGTTTTTTCTCACGCTTGAGCCATGGCGATCTGAGCTGCCCGAGAGTAGCGCCCTGAAGGACTACAAGGGCTATGCGCTTAGTCTTCCACGTGGATGTATGCAAGTCTACAACTTGTTTACCCTAGAAGAGCTGCCGCCTGAGTTATCCGCTATATAGACGCCCTCAAGCAGTACAGTATGGATCCACTACTGTTTGTGGTTTTCTGACTTTCAAATTTTTCTCAAAGCTCAGAACACCGTTATTTCACCTGTTCAAGATGTCATATATCGCATGCCCAAGAAAGAGAAGGTAACTGGAACTGGAATGACTCTACAACTCTTAGCACTCAATCTTCATCATCATGAAGTCTTGAGCCCCACAAGGATGCTCTCAGTCCCTGCCTGTCTACCTGTATCACAGAACACTACGCCATGACTACATCATGTTTCCACACACTCCATCATCAAGTTTGACTGTACAACACACGACAGTAGTAAAGCTAATTACAGTGATGAATCCGCCTACGAGAAGAAGGTAGGCACCCTGACTAGCGCGTGGTGCTAATAAAGGACAATCTTATACCTATCAAGCGCAGCCAAATCATACAGAGAAGATGATTGTGACTTACAGAGAGGGAAGTCCGGCTGGGTCACGCCTCCTCCATCCATTGGTCTCGCGTGGAGACGGTAACAAACTTCTCGGTTTTAACATGGTCTATACCAAAGCTGTGACCACCTGCGTTGGATCGAATCAGCGACAGCGGACTCTTCAATATCAGATGCTGAAGTAATATTGGCCTCGTACTGAGGCCTTCCAGTGGTATACTTGGTGCATTCATGAGAGATACTGGGGGCGCGTCAGAGCCTGGTACGGAAACTCCACCACGTTGACGCAAGGCTGTACGAGTGGGTGGTACTAGCCAGACGAACCACACTTGAGATGCAGACTGGATGCCCTCAACAGTGACATCTAATAAACAGACCAGTGTTGCAGGAAAGTCAAGAAATAGCATCAAGACTCAGTCCGAAGCCAGGCCTGTATCCTCCTCCGCTATCCATCTAGTCAGAATATGCAGGACATTTTATGGATCATCTGACCAAATAGCTTTTATCAAGACCGACCATTGGCTGCTGAATGCCCATTAGGCAGCTACCTGCTTTCCCCTCTGCCAAGGAAGTTCCAAAAATTGTCTGTATCCATAAACATGTGTGGAACAATAGCTTTGTCTTAATTTAAGTTAGCTTTTTAGGCCATTAGTGTATGTGTTATGTTCACAGCATAAACCAAAATTGGTCACTTAACAGATGAAGGGAACAACAAAGAGTCACTAAAACAACAAAACATGTTGGGGTTCTAGGAGGGTTGTTTGATGACAGATTCCTGGGGTATATAAGTCACCTCACATTCTGGTGGCTGTGGCAACGTAGTGATGACGACTGCACCTTCTCATTGGGCTCGTTTGTTAAACAGATTAAGTTTCACAAGGTAGCTGACCATTAGTGTGATAAACCGCCTTCACAAAAGTTGTGGTTGCATTATGGGGTAAAAACAATTTTGTCCCAGCGACTTGCTCCCTCATGTTCGGTGCATGAAGAAAAATGATTGTGAATCAGAAAGGGTCGATCACAGAAAGCCCAAGGAGTTTTGTATAATGCACGGCATGCGGTTATTCTATGCTCTACGTCTAGTCCTATTGTTCTCTTCGCGTCGTTTTGCTAGGTCATTTGTTCTCTACACAAAACAAACTTATCTGCATGTGAGGCGTTAACACAGCCACATAATAATATTGTTGGGCTGCATTGTGGAGAGGCTCTATTGGACACAATAAATTAAGCGTGTTTTGTATGACGCAGACGCACAAAGCGACCCAAAGACATAATTGAAGCATGGAAGACAACTTGCTACGTATTCCTGTGTACATATTCATAAAATTATGTGATATTATGATGTCTCTTTTCTTAACTGCTTACAATGTCACAATATGATTTCAGTTTGGTGAGTGTGTATATGGGGTTGAGCTATGTTAATACATCCTCTTGCTGGGATAAACAATTTATACAACAATGGCAACACGCATGTTGCATCTGAGCCTTGCCTTCAGAGAATAAATGTAGTGGTCTGAGACTTCTCGAGAAGATGCAGCCTACCCCTGACTTCAATCCGACGTTCCTCTTACAGTCACGTTACATTTTTGCCTACCACTCCAATGCACTCATGAAGCAGAAGTTCAAGGCAACTGCAGTAACTGCAGGCATTGTAAGCAAAAACATTCGTTATAATGAATGGAAAAATGTCATCTTTGTGTCAATTCTTTGTGGTCCATCTTTGTGTAAAAAATGTAGAAGCACAATCAAGGTCCAAATACTGTTGGCTAGAGTAAACCAGATGAATGTCTTGAGAACACAAAAAAATAACAGGGGTCTTCTGACCTTTCGTATATATCATGAAGAGCTACTTTATAAAAATGTAACACCTGAGCTACCATTCTTTCTTTTGCTAGCGGTCAATAGGACACATTAATTATCGTTCTCCTATCCCTGCAACCTCCGCTGTCCTTAGTGTACAAAAGAAAGTAGTGGCAGTATGCTTTCTTTCAATATAACTGGTAAACAATGGTTAATGAATAACTGAAGTGCGTTTCTCTACTAAATAACAATGAGTTTTTTTTGCCCCATTCTGATCTACCTTCTCTCTTAAAAAAAACTGATGTCTTCCACTCCTTACAAATTACACATCTGTTTTTAGCAGAACAACGATATTGGACATTCTAAGTCCAATCAATGCTGAAATCACACAGAAGACAATTATTTGAGGACGGAGATAGAGGGCTGAAAAGAGGATGTCCTTAATATGTGGCAATCTGGACTTCTAATTGCAGCATCTAGCGAGTGAGGAAATGCGTGCCTATGTTAGGCATGTAGCTCTTTCAGAATTGTTTGAAAACTATCATAGGTGGGTTTGCGAGTGACTGGTAGCTCGCGATCGCCTGTTGGTAGACCCCTGAGTGTAGACAATGCTTACTTACGGGTATTTTCCAACAATGCAGAGTATTAAAAATAATTTATAAAAAAATATCAAATATAATAATATGAACTACAAGGAACTAAATACACGTGAATAATGAACCTGAAAAAGGAACGAGGTAAAAGTCTATCAGTACAGAGCGATTGCAGGGTACAAAGTATTTGTGGTATGCTATGTATATAACAGTACTGTCATGTTATCCGCTCTTGCACTCTGCATTCGACTATGCGAGTGTACAATCAACGCCAAATGGGAACGCATCACAAGTGCCCTCTGGCAATTCATCATTACGCCGCACTGCACTTAATCTTTAGTAGCACACTGGTCTACCATTTCCCAATCACTCATTAGTATCCCATTTATCGGCCATCCCTTAGGTTATTCCACAGGCATACGTTCTATGTTTCTTGTGTTATAAAATTAAACTACACACGGCACCTGCTACCAACTCGCCAGCATGCTACTTTATCAGAATTAGCTGCCTATGAGCAAAATTGGAAGCAGCAGGAAATCAGATACATCTCCCGGACGTCGATGAGCCGGGATACTTTTTTTGTCAAACCGACCAGCTGGCAGCATACTGGTGGATGGCTAGGAAGAGGTATTTGCAGTGTTCAAGACTCTTGAACTTAAGGGAAGGCTTTGCATTTCAACTAGCGGATAGGATACTCTACACTAGCTCGACCCAGCGAGCCAAGCACACATCCAGCGTATCACAACCTGCCAGGTCAGCGGTGTCATTGATCCCTACCGGATAAATATGACGGAACCCCACTAAATGTCGTGAGTTGTCCTACACATGAGCTCCTTACTTTTCGCACCAGATTGGGAAGCTCCTTTCATCGATGAGGGAGGTGTCATGGTTAATTGTCTCTGGCTGCACTGCGGAGGGGTTGGTAAGGGCCACGTATGGATGGGAATTAGAGACAAGAGGAAGATGAGATTTCGTATGACGGGTTCATGGTCTTCGGTTCAGAGGTATCTTCGTTATCACTCGTCCGAGGAACTCTAAGAGGGAGTGACGCCTACTCACTACGGAGAAGGACCAAGACTGGAGCTGCCAATACCTGCTCACCTTCCTCAGATAGTAACCAGCATCTAGCGATGGAAGAGCCGAGCTTCCATACGCATTCGGAAGCGGAGACTGCGCAAGAGGTTCAGGACCAATGGCTTGAGATATCAACTCTTCCATTGGACGCACTCATCGCGATAGTCCATCCGTCGGAATAACTCTTCACTAGGATGGTCGGACTCCTCATCGCTCTCTCCTCCTCTTCTTGCAGTGAAACAACTTTGGATCAGAGCCTGAACCCAATGGAGGTGGGTGCTACACTGCCTCTCCGGGCGGAGTGACGCAGAAGGAAGCTCTTTGTCTCTATTAGATGTCCAATGAGGAAACATGGCAACAGCAGTGTCGCTGATATGTCCAATCACGCAATAACAGAGAGATAGAGGGGGCAATCCCTTGATCTTTCCACCACGGCGGCAGGTGTGCAGTATTTGCCTCTTCATATATACTTTCTGCCTAAACCTTTTTGGTGGTGAATGGCACTAGTTGACTGTCCTCATGGTAGTTTTCTACAGCATGAGTGATTCGGTGACCACACAAAGTGGAACTTTATTGTATCCGACCGTCTTGGCGTCCGTCTCAACATCACGCTCATATCCCGCTTTCTCGCCGTTGTCCGTTCAAGCCCTCAATATCGGTACATTAGGTTCTGGAATGTACACACGATACCAAATTACTGGCACGCCCACAATGGATCCTATCCAGTCAGGCAGACACACACTTCTTCATCACCAGTGCACCCCATCGTTGAGAGTCCTTGGTTGCCTTCAGCTAACTCCGGAGGAATTCTAAACCTCCTCATCTGCCCTTGGAACTGTGCATCGACCTGCCTTGCAGGCTCTGCGCCGAGCCGATCAGTGCCATGCTATCTCCTCTGTTCGTGCTGAAAACCAGGCATGGACCGATTAAATTATCTTCATGCAACAAAATAGCACAGGGCGAACCCATAGGCACACCAAATATATACGTACACTCAGGAAATTATACTCAGCAAACTAAAGAAACGTCCCTCCTTCACTGTCACTGCGTTAATTTTCAGCAAACTTAATCAGTAATCTGATTGTGGTTATGAACAAACACAAGGATTCCACCCAAGAGACATAAACTGACCAATAGTCTACAGACATGTGACTACAGAAATTGACACTATGCGTCCTGAACAAAAGGTGGGTCAAAATAAAATGAACAGTCAGTTATCTGGTGTGGCCACCAAATGCATTAAAGGTATGCAGTGCATCTCCCTAATAGATCTGCACCAGATTTGCCAGTTCTTGCCTGTGAGATGTTACCCACTTCTTCCATCCAAGTCACCTGCAGTTCCCGGTACATTGGGGGAAATGGACCATAGCCCATCAACCCTCCGATCCAACAGGTCCCTGACGTGCTCAATGGGATTGAGATCGGGCTAACAGTAATCGCTGGCCCCATCCGGCAGAAATGCTGTGTCTCTGCAGGAAAATTAAGTCTCAGAACGAGCAGTATGGCTTTGGATGCAATATAGATCCATGCTGGAGGGTCATACGATCTAGGATGATGCCTACAGGAGGGTAACCAAATGAGTAGGAGGATGTCTTCCTGTAATGCACCGCGTTTGAGATTCGCTTGCGACATGACAACCAAGCTCATCCGATTGCATGCTGCGTGACAGCACCCCACAGACCATGAAAGATCACTACACACTCACAAATCGATCCCGCTCCAAGATTGAGGCTTGGGTGTAACGCTCATCACTCTCAGATTTCCGA
The DNA here is from genome assembly GCF_002910315.2 of Salvelinus sp. IW2-2015. NCBI lineage: Eukaryota > Metazoa > Chordata > Actinopteri > Salmoniformes > Salmonidae > Salvelinus > Salvelinus sp. IW2-2015. Next base: position 39,741,247 of record NC_036858.1, read on the forward strand.
CATTAACGGCTGAAAACAACCCTCACCCCTGCTGAGGACAGAAACGCTCACTATCTTTCAGTGAAGAGAGACTTCCTTTGCCAGTCCTTCCTGGTCCAGCCGACGCTGGGTTTGTGCCACAGGAGACAATTGTTGCCGGTGATTGTATGGTGAAGACTGCTGCAAGCAGGCTACAAGCCTCAGTCAGCCTTTCAGCCTATTGGAACAGTCTGACCACCGATGGAAGGATATGATGCTCGTTCCTGTGAATACGCGGAGGCAGTTGTGTGGTTGCCACTTTCCTGTCAGCAGGTTGATTTCTGGGATGTAGCAACACTGGTGGGCAGTTTGTTATGACAGGGTCTGCATGCGGGACAATCACTTCGTCCTGTTCCCTCGTACTCTGCTATTAGGCGTCATCACAGTACGGAATTGCAATTTAATTTGACCTGGCCAACATCCTGATCCTCATGCTCTAAGCAGTTCACGCAAGAGCAGGGACCTCTGGCGGCGATACTTTCTTATTTGAGGTGTTTTTCAAGCAGAAGAAAGGCTCTTAGTCGTCCTACCAGTATTTCATAAACCGACGCAACTTAAATTCGCCTACCGTCTGTAAGCATGTCTGGTCTTAACAAGACCGGTTCACAGGTGCATGTCCTCATAATTGATAATGGTTCAGGTGAGACACGCAGGGAGACAGTGTTAAAATATCCTTTTACAATGAATGTCGTAAGTTATTTGGAATTTTAGCAAAATTAAACCTTGAAAGACAGGGTCCTGAAAAGCGAGGACGTTCTATTTTTATCTAGTTTATAGGTATATATTGCCTCTATGTGATAAACAAGTAGCCCATTTGCAATGACGACAAAGACAATATGGCAAGGGGATATAGACAGAGTGGGAATTGGAACGAGGTTGTGATAAAATGATGAATAAGACAAGTTGTCCGGGGGTCTTTGTAGTGTAGGGCGTTGCAGCATTGGTTCGGCACATTAGAAAGCCGGCGAGCCAAACGCCTGAGCTTGACAAGAGAGGGGAGCCAAAACGCAGGCAGGTGGCACAACTCGGAGATGTTCTCCATAGACAATGCATAGCCGCTGGGTTGGTCTACTTATGAATAGCTACAGACTAGTCAACGAACAGAATTAAAAATTATCCACGTGACTTAATAAACCAACCAAAATGGAATTTCTGGTAGATGCGCGCAGTCTGTGTGCGTCCTTGCGAGGAGAAGGCCCCATAATGCGGAGAACATGGTTTCACAGTTCCCCAGTTGGTTTTTACGTATAAATATTATAGTTTTATGTAAACTTTCAACAAGTTTTCATTTGTTTTTTTAGGATTTTTGACAAGGGCAAATTCCGGGCCAACATATTTAGTGGCGTTTTATCCAAGGTTGAGGTTTTTAGGTTATTTCGCAGTAATCATTTATAAACATATCATGGTAGAATTTAATCCAGAGCCATTTCCAGTAAATGAAGAGTTTTGGGTAATGTGGCTAATTAATTTTATTTAAAATAAGGGACAACTTCTTGGCAAAAAACCAAGTTGGACATGCTTAGTCTTCAGAGATGGCATAGTGGATTTTTTGCAGCTCTGCCAATCAGTAGTTTTTTGTAACTAAATTTGTCTACGATTATGGTTTAACTGGTTTTCATGAGGAAACCAGCCCCTTAGCAGTATGGGCGCAGCTATGGCGGGTTAAAGTCAGGAAAGCAAGGATTAAGTCAAGTTTTGGTTCGATCGAATGGTTTGTAGCTAACCGGTTATTCAAAAGTTTTTATTGGGTGTTAAATTCTTATTTGAACCAATCCTCTTTTTTTAAATGTCACAAGGAAGAGAATTGTGGGAGAGCCGAATGGGATTAGAGAGGTGGGGAGTGAGGGAGGAGAGTGGTTTGGAAAATCTCCACCCTGACAAAGAAAGAGAGGCGATTAAAGAGGGTCAGAGTAGGGGGGAGCGCTGAATAATGGAGAAAACAGCCCAGAAGGGGTCCAAACGATTACGCAGTCGGAGCAAACACAAGGAAAAGAACACAAACAACCGGCAGCAAGCACAAACAGACACGCCCTCTTGAGAAGGAACAAGGGGACCCGCACAGCGCAAACATGACCACAACACAAAGGAAACACAACGTAAAGATGGGTCTCTTCCATACCGCCCCGGCATCAAACAGCTATCTTAGCCCCACAGAACCGGACATAATCCCCCTGTATCTTGGAACGACAAGGGCTTTTTTGAGCTTGGAGGAAGGTTGGACGAGACAGGAGCCATGGATCCAAAGGGGCAGAGGGCTAGACAGCCAGGAGATAGGGTGGAGGGGTGGCAAGGCGGGGTTGCAGTCAGCCATGGGCCTCATCCTACAAGGGTTATAACTCTGGCCTCCTGAGGGGGAGGGGAAGATGGGAGATGGGGGGGTCCGGAATGGGGGGAGCAAGCAGGGCCACCAGAAGGGGAAGGCATGGGGCAGAAGGCCCACCTCCCCGAGGGGGGTAGAAGTGGTATAATTTCCCAGAGGGACCACCCTACCAGAAGGGCAGAGTCAGCCTCAAGCCGGGCAGACACGCGAGGGCAAGTCAAGGGAGAGGGACCCCGGCAGGGAGTTCAAGTCAGACAAACGACAAGGGCACCCGCAAAAACACGACCTTAGCCAAAAGAACGTGGGGGCCCCGCCCCAGCAAATCAAAAGGAGAGGGAAAACAGACTCCCGGAGGCAGGGGTCAAAGGAGAGAAGCAAGAACGTCTTCCTTTTCCCTCCAGAGGGAGATCAGAAGCAGAGAGGCCGGGCCCGGCTTGGACAACACGCTCTCGCCCCAGAACGATGAAACGACCCAAAGACGCGGGTGGCCACAGAGACCGGAGGTCCCCAGATCACGCGGGAGCGGCCAGTGGACGATCGGCGCGAGGCAGGAAGAAAAAGCAGGCCCAGACAGGGCCCGAACCAGTCGGTTTTAAGGACACCTCGTCAGGCGAAGAGAGATCGCTCTCATCCAAAGGCGAGGGAGAAAGGGAGCTCAAGCTGCCCAGAAGGGAGAACCGACAGCACCTCCCACGCTCACCCAGAGGAGCTTCCCAACGGGCCCATAGCTTTCCAGCCTCCACCTCAAACAGGGGCTCTCCTATCCGAGCAGCCACGTCCAGCCGCAGGGAAGAGGGCCAGCGTAGTCCGCTCCATAGGAGCGCCAGGCAAAGGAGGGGGATGCTGCGAACAAGGGCACCGGGGGTCACTCACACTAAGGTCGTCTTATGGAAACCTGCATTCACTATTTTCTCCACTTTGAGTCCCAATGTTTATTTTTTTTAAATGAACCATCCTATTTATTTAAGCCCCCTATATTAGGAATGTTTTATGCAAGTGCCTGTTTTTTTGTGTCCCGTACTGTCAGCATAAGAGGTTCGGGGTACATGGGGCAAAGGGCCACTATTACTTTTGTTGTTTCAGGATTGGGGGCATTAAGGATGTGTGCTGCTGGTGCCTTTACCACCACTGGATCCTTCCAAGCTTTTCTCTCCCTACAGGAAGCGGAATTACGGCCAGAAAGCAGGGGGACAGGGTTAAGGCGGGGTCGGGAGACCCCGCCCCCCAGAGGGTGCACTTCACATGTCGCAGGACTAGCCGCTCCCTTCCGAAGAAGGGTCTTCCTCGCCTACCACAACACCACCGGAGGACGGAGTTAGATCCTCCACTGAAGCGACGCAGGGGGTTTCAGACGGAGGGACAAGCTTGAACTTTGTGTGTTGGATTGGAAGCCTGGGGCAATGGATTCTGTGTTCTCCTTCAAGCCTCCAGAAAATG
>NC_036858.1:39745046-39881339 GCF_002910315.2 Salvelinus sp. IW2-2015
CTCTTGCAACGTCATCTTGACAACCAGAGGAAGGAGAACGAGGTGTGTTTCTGGTCATAGGGCACGACCATATATAGGCAGAGCTTTGAAGCCAGCATAACACATCTTGATTTTATGTTCTTGGTCATGGAAAGTGCTGTTGAATGACTTCTGTATCACTCAGAGACAAAATTGAAACGGATTTAGAAACTAGAGATTGTCTTCTTTCCAATGGTATGATTCATATGCATATAGTAAGAGCAATGATTGAATAAGAGGCAGTTTAATCTGTAGAGCAAATAATGCTAAAGCGAAAATATTACCTCCTGTATTCTTCAAAGGTTTAAACAGCATGATCGTCACACAGGTGCACATTGTCCTGGGGAAAATAAAAGGCCGCTCTAAAATGTGCAGTTTTGTCACACAACACAATGCCACAGTTGTCTCTTGTTTTGCTGACTGCGGAAATGTCCACCAGAGCTGTTGCCAGACAATTTAATGTTCAAGTCCAACCGACCTCACAACCACAGATCACATGTAGCCACGCCAGCCCAAGACCTCTACAGTACATCCAGCTTCTTCACCTGCGGGATCGCCTGAGACCAGCCATCCGGACAGTTGATTAAACTGTGAGTTTGCGCAACCGAAGAATTTCTGCACAAACTGTCAGAAACATTCTCAGGGAAGCTTATTTGCATGCTCGTAGTCCTGACCAGGGTCTTGATCTGACTGCAGTTCAGTGTTGTAACCGACTTCAGTGGGCAAAATGCTCACATACGATGGCCACTGGCATGCTGGAGAAGTGTGCTCTTCATGGATGAATCCCAGTTTCAACTGTATCGGTTTCAACTGTACCGGGCAGATGGCAGACAGCGTGTGTATGTCATTGTGTGGGTGAGCAGTTTGCTGATGTCAGCGTTGTGAACAGAGTGCCCCATGGTGACAGTGGGGTTATGGTATGGGCACGCATAAGCTATGGACAACGAACAAAATTTCATTTTATCGATGGTAATTTGAATGCACAAGATACCTTGACCAGATCTTTAGGTCCATTGTCGTGCCATTCATCCGCCACCATCACCTCATGTTTCAGCATAATAATAGTCTGTACACAATTCTTGGAAGCTGAGAATTTCCTTGTTTTTCATGGCCTGCATACTCACCAGACACCAATTGAGCCTGTTTGGGATGCTCTGGATCGACATTTACGACAGCGTTTTCTAGTTCCAGCCAATATAGAGCAATTTCGCACGGCCATTAAAGAGTGGGAKAACATTCCACAGGCCACAATCAACAGCCTGATAAACTCWATGTGAAAGAGATGTGTCACACTGCATGAGGGAAATGGTGATCACACCAGATACTGACGMTTTTTTTTATCCACGCCKCTAACTTTTTTAAGGTATCTGTGACAAACAGATGCATATATGTATTCCCAGTCATGTGAAATCCATAGATTAGGGCCTAATTTATTTATTTAAATTGACTGATTTCCTTATATGAACTGTAACTCTGTAAAATTGTTTGCATGTTGCCTTTATATTTGTTTCAGTGTAAGTACAATGTAACTAAAATAGTTATACCTAATGATCTCAAGTCTTCTAATTTATCCTGGTTACCCTATTGTCTGCAAAGGTTGTTACATTGTAACTACATAGTAATTCTAAAGTTTAGTCTCAGGCCTAACACTTGTGCCAATATATGCTTCTCGGGAATTGTCACTTAAATAATTCACAGGGGAAATTCAAATGTGTAATTACAAACCAATAGTTACATAGTGGAATAAGAAAAGTTGTAATAACATCAGTAGTTACACATTTGGAATAATCTACAGTAAGTGAATGTGTAATTACATATTCCTTGTTCCAATTGTGTAATAACTGAATCCACAACATAGTAAAACCTATGTAACTACTATGTTGTTAACAGTTATTGCTGTGTTAGTTACATAGTAATAGTGGCAACTTAATGTTACCAAAAATTATATTTGTGTTTGTGGATGAATTCACTTCTGACGACCATTCAAAAAGCCTTCAAAATAAATAAAAAACTACAAGGCTACTTGCCACTTCAGTTGCATAGTGTAGAGATAGCACTGGTTGTGTTCCAGACCCACTAGGGTTTTTTTTTGTTTTGGCAAAAGTCCTTCCTCCATCCTCTCTCTGTGACCCAGAAACCAATAAATTGTTGAGTGGTCTACGTGTGTATCAATTTGTTAGTAGGTAAAAGGAAGACAGTCCTCCTCGATAGCCTCTTTCTGGCAAGAAGGCACAAGTGTATCCTACCAGAATCCTTCATAGAAGAGTTTCGAAACCTACCCCTTTTCTCAGAAGAGAAAAGCATGCAAACATTTAAAAAATGATATGCTTCATATCCTCCACGGCAGTGGTTCCCAAACATGTTATTGTCCTGTACCTCTTCAAACATTCAACCTCCAGCTGCATACCCCCTCTAGCACCAGGGTCRGCACACTCTCAAATTATGTTTTTGGCCATCATTGTAAACCTGTCACACACACACTAAAAGATAAATTTATTAAACATAAGAATGAGTGTGAGTTTTTGTCACAACTCGTGGGACGTGACAAAGAGCTCTTATAGGACCAGGGCACAAATAATAATATAATAATAATCAATAATTTTGCTCTTTATTTAACCATCTTATGTATAAAACCTTATTTGTTCATCGAAAATTGTGAATAACTCACCACAGGTGAATCAGAAGGGTGTGCTTGCAAGGATGCACAGAACTCTGCAATGTTGGGTTGTATTGGAGAGAGTCTTAAATCATTTTCCACACACAGTCTGGGCTAGTGATGCTAGTGAGGGCTGAGAATCCACTCTCAAATAGGTAAGTTCTTGCAAAAGGCATCAGTGTCTTAACACCACAATTTGCCAAGGCAGGATACTCTGAGCACAACTCAATCCAGAAATCTGACAGTGGCTTCTGATTAAATTCAATTTTCACAGAACCGCTTGTTGCAATTTTAATGAGGCTCTTTTGTTCAGATATCGGTAAGTGGACTGGAGGCAGGGCATGAAAGGGATAATGAATCCAGTTGTTTGTGTCATCCGTTTCGGGAAAGTACCTGCGTAATTGCGCACCCAACTCAGCTGCTTCGCTATATAACATTTGACATACTCTGTAAGCTTGAGTTCATTTGCACACAAAAAATCATACAATGTGTTACATCTGCTCCTGCCACGCCCTATACTGCTCATCCTGTGTCTCCTTGACCTGCCCCACTCACCAGTGCTCTCTTCCCCTCCCTCTCCCTCTCTGTGTGTGTGATTATGTGGGCGGAGACAGATGTGCTGGAGTCAGAGCAGATCCCCACCAGCTGCAACCTGTTCCATAATCAAGACCTCTACGAATACTCAGTCCTGCCACTTCCACACTGCCAGATTGTAATCTCTGCTCAGTCAGTCTACGTTTCTAGCCATTTGTTACTATTTAGATCCTGTTATCCTGTTGTGCCTTGGGACGGCGATATTCCCCTGGCTGAGTCCAGGGTCCTTTGCCGTCCAGAATCTCCTCCCAAGTCCATGAATCCTGTGTCTTCTGCCGCTGCTGCTGCTGTCCTTTACCACTCTGCTTGGTTCTTGGTTGGTGGGTGTTTCTGTAACGGCTGATTTCCTCCTCTTCGTCTGAAGAAGAGGTGTAGCAGGGATCGGACCAAGACGCAGAGTTCTAAGTGTCCATGTTTTAATATAATCCACTGAACACGACAAAAAATACTAAATAACAAAGTAACCTAACCGAAACAGTCCCGTGTGGCATGAACACAGACACAGGAAACAAACACCCACAAACCAACAGTGAAAACAGGCAACCTAAATATGGTTCCCAATCAGAGACAATGCAAAACACCTGTCTCTGATTGAGAACCATATCAGGCCAATTGACAAACCTAAACATAGAAACACATAACATAGACTGCCCACCCCAACTCACGCCCTGACCATACTAACTAAAGACAAAACAAAGGAAAATAAAGGTCAGAACGTGACATAGCTCCCTGGATGCAATTCCTATGGCTTCCACAGGGTGTCAGCAGTCATGTTCAAGGTTTCAGGCTTGTAACTTCAAAAACGAATAAAAAATTGCAGTTTTAGTAGAAGGACACAGTCTTGGAAATTCGTGTTTGCGTGCGCCATGAAGACATTACACCCCTGCTACAATCGGTTTCCTATAGAACATACTTCTTTCCGTAATAAATATTATAGTTTGATAACATTTTAGGGTATCTGAGGAGCATATAGAAATGTATTTTGACTTGTTGAAACAAAGTTTAGGTGTAAATTTCTGGATTCCTTTCTCTGCAAATTGAACAAGTGGATTACTCAAATCGATGGCGCCAACTAAAAATACTTTTTGGGATATAAATAATGATTTTATCTAACAAAACGACACTACATGTTATAGCTGGGACCCTTTGGATAACAAATCAGAGGAAGATTTTCAAATAGTAAGTGAATATTTAATCGTTATATGTGAATGTATGAAACCTGTGCCGATGGAAAAATATTTTGATGTGGTGCGCCGTCCTCAAACAATCGCATGGCATGTTTTCGCTGTAATAGCTACTGTAAATCGGACAGTGCAGTTCGATTAACAAGAATATAACATTTCAGCCAATGCTTATATGCTTATATGTACCTAAATGTTTCAAATCCATAATATTTATGATTATTTATTTGAATTGCGTGCCCTCCAGTTTCACCGGAAGTTGTCCCGCTAGTGGGACACCGATCCTTAATAATTTTACATTTCCACAAACTTCAAAATGTTTCCTTTCAAATGTTATCAATAATATGCATATCCTTGAGCTACAGGCAGTTAGATTTGGGTATGTCATTTTAGGCGGATTTATCCTTTTCTATAAAATGTCTTGCACTACTAGTTCAATTTGTTTTTCTCACTTTATACATTTATTTTGGGATTCCACCCTGTAAACGTCATTTGCCTGATTACGGGCGATTGGAGAAGGAGCGTCTCATTTCCAGTGCATTTTTGTCCACTTTCCCTCTCCTCAACTACCTTTGACATTTTTCAAAAGGATGCCAGAGAGAACAGGAGTTGAATAAATCTAATTGAGAAATGGCCTAGGTAAGGCTCCTGCGCCGTTGCTCCTCCCTCGCATGCTGCATTAKWTTTTTTTTATTTATTTAACCTTTATTTAACCAGGAAGGGCTCATTGAGATTTAAAATCTCTTTTTCAAGAGCGTCCTGGCCAAGTTAGGCAGCACCAAGTCATTACAAAAATTATAGACAGACATGAAAAACTACAAGTAATCTAGTAAAAACCATTGAATTCACAAGAGTATAACAATATCAAAAACAGCAAATTAAAAACATTGACAGGTCAGGGAATCAGCCTCAAAATCCTTCATCAGTGATTTAAAAACACCAATCGGGACAAGTTCTTCCAGTTTAAAATTATTTTGTAAGMTGTTCCAAGACGATGGCGCAGAGTACATAAAAGACCTTTTACCAAATTCAGTTCGGACATTTGGAACAGTTAGCAGGATAAAGTCTAACGAACGAAGAGAGTYCCCACCACATTTCTGAACAATAAAAATGCCCAAATAAAAAGGTAGTAAACCCAAAATGGCTTTGTAAATAAAAGTATACCAGTGACTGAGCCTACGAGTGACTAGAGAAGGCCAGRCAACCCTGGTATARAAAGTGCAGTGGTGCGTAAGGGTTTTGCAGTTTAAAATAAATCTCAAAGTGCCATGGTAAAGAGTGTCAATTGATCTCAAACACTGAGCGGAAGCATTCATATATAAAATATCCCCATAGTCTAGTAAAGGCATAAATGTAGCTGATACTAGCCTCCTTCTGGCTTCAAAAGCAAAACAGGCCTTATTCCTAAAATAAAATCCCAATTTCAGCTTAAATTTTTTTGTAAGTTGTTGAATATGCAATTTAAAAGAGAGGCCGTCATCAATTAGAATTCCAATATATTTATATGAGGTTACAACCTCAATCTCCTTGCCCTGACAGGTAGTAATAGGTGATAGGTTCAGAGGTCTATTTCTTGCATTAGAAAACACCATTAGTGTAGTTTTGTCAGTATTGASCATAAGCTTCAATTGACACAAGGTATGTTGAACAGTATAAAAAGCAGTTTGCAAGTTCTGGAAAGCTTTTGTAAGAGATGAGGCACAACAGTAAATAACAGTATCATCAGCATAAAAATGAAGTTGTGCATTTTGGACATTTTTGTCTAAATCATTTATATAAATAGTGAATAAGAGAGGACCAAGTACAGAGCCTTGGGGCACCCCATTCAGGACAGACAATTTAACAGACATAAGCCCATCAAATTGAGTGCACTGAGTTCTATCAGACAGATAGTTAGCAAACCATGCAACTGCATGCTCCGAAAGACCTACACTCAACAATCTCTGCCTTAGTATAGCATGATCAACTGTATCAAAAGCCTTAGAGAGATCAATAAAAAGTGAGACACAGTGCTGTTTTTTGTCAAGGGCTTCAGTGATATCATTTAAAACCTTCATGGCTGCTGTAATTGTGCTATGCTTCTTCCTGAAGCCCGATTGGTACATTGATAAAATAGAGTTAGTAAATAAAAACCTCATGCCTCACCAGGGAGAACTTTAGAGTGCCCTGTTTTTCTACAGTCAGAAGACTACAATAGCAACAAGGCTGTTGACAACCCAAACAACAATTACTGCAGTTGTTTAACATAGCACTCAACCTTTTTGACCAGGGACAATTGTATGGTTAAACAGTACAACTACAACCTACGCAGATCGATCAAGATGGCAAGACACAAGTATAGGAAAAAAGTACAGGAGCAATTCAACGGGTCAGACACTAGGTGTATGTGGCAGGGGCTTTTAACGATCACAGATTCCAAAAGAAAGCCAATCACGTCGTGGACACCAATGCCGCCCTACCGGATGAGCTAAACACCTTTTTCTCACGCTTCGAGCATAGCGACTCTGAGCTGCCGAGGAGAGCCCCTGAGGACTACAAGGGCTACGCGCTTAGTCTCCACAGTGGATGTATGCAAGTCATACAAGCTTGTTTACCCTAGCAAAGCTGCCGGCCCTGACGTTATCCCTATATACGCCCTCAGAGCATGTACCGACCAGCTAGCTGTTGTGTTTTCTGACATTTCAAATTTTTCTCTAGCTCAGACCGTTATTCTCACCTGCTTCAAGATGTCCAATATCATCGCCATGCCCAAGAAAGAGAAGGTAACTGAACTGAATGACTACCAACTCTTAGCACTCATTTCCATCATCATGAAGTCCTTTGAGGCCCCACAAGGATGCGTCCTCAGTCCCCTCCTGTCCTCCCTGTATACACACAACTGCATGACCTCACACAGTTCCAACTCCATCATCAAGTTTGCTGACAACACGACAGTAGTAGACCTGATTACCAGTGATGAGACAGCCTACAGAGAGAAGGTAGGCACCCTGACGGCGTGGTGCTAGGTAAAACACTTATCCTTCAACGTCAGCAAATCAAAGGAGATGATTGTGGACTTCAGGAGGAATCAGGCTGGGCACGCCCCATCCTCATCAATGTGGCCGCCGTGGAGACGGTCAAAAACTTCCTCGGTTTACAATGGTCAAACCACACGGACACCGCGGTGGAGAATTCACGACAGCGACTCTTCAATATCAAGAGGCTGAAGTAATTTGGCCTGTCCCCGAGGGCCTTCACAGTGGTCTATAGGTGCACCATCGAGAGCATACTGGCGGGCTGCGTCACAGCCTGGTACGGAAACTCCACCACCGTTGACCGCAAGGCTCTACAGTGGGTGGTACGCTCAGCCGAACCACACTTGAGTGCAGACTGGCTGCCCTCCAGGACACCTATAACACCAGGTGTTGCAGGAAAGCCAAGAAGAACATCAAGGACCTCAGTCACCCGAAGCCAAGGCCTGTTCCTCCCCGCTTCCATCAGTCAGATGCAGGCAGTTTAGGATCATCTGGCCAATAGCTTCTACCCCCTGACCATCTGGCTGCTGAATAGCCACCATTAGGCAGCTACCTGCTTTCCCCCTCCTGCCCACAGGACTTCCAAAATTGTCTGTACCATAAACATTTGTGAACAATTAGCTTTTTGTCTTAATTTAAGGTTAGTTTTAGGCATTAGGTTAGTGTTATGTTCCCCAGCAAGAAACCCAAAATTGTCACTTAACAGATGAAGGAACTAACAAAGAGTCACTAACAACAACCAAAACAGGTGGGGTTCTAGGAGGGGTTCTGAAAGACATTCATGGGATATAAGTCACCCACTCTGTGGCTGTGGCAACTAGTGATGAACGACTGCCCCTCTCATTGGGCACGTTTGAACAGATAATCTTTTCAAGTCGCTGACCATTGTTGATAACCGCCTTTCAAAGTGTGTTGCATTATGGGGTAAAAAATTGCCRGACTTGCCCCTACATGTCGACTGCATGAACAAAAAATGATGTGATCAAAGGTCATGCAAGTTTTGATTGCAGTCGACAGCAAGTTTCTGCAGTTGTTCTTTACCAACTTTATCCTGCAGCGATCGCCTGCATTGTGGGAGGCTCTATTGCCAACCAATAATTAGGGTGTTTTTGTATGACCCACGCAAAAGCGACCAAAGACATAACTGAAGCAGGAAACAACTTTGCTACGATTCATGTGTACAGTAGATACATACAAATTAATGTGATATTTGATGCTCTTTCTTACTGCTTTTACAATGTACACACATATGATTTCAGTTTGTGAGTGTGTGATATGGGGGTTGAAGCTATGTTAATTTAGATTTTTTGTGGGATAAAACATTTATAAACAATGGCAACACTGCCATGTTGATCTGAGCCTTGCTTTTAGAGAATCACATTAGTGTCTGACTTTCGGCTGTTGCAGATGCACCTCCCCTGACTTCACTCCGACTTTCATCTACAGTCAGTTACTTTTGCCTTACCACTCAAATGCACCCATTGAAGCCAGAAAGTTCAAGGCCAACTGCAGTACTGCAGGCATTGTAAGCAGAAAACAATATCCCCGTTATAATGAATGGAAAAATGTCTATCTTCGTGGTCAATCTTTGTGGTCAATCTTTGTGTAAAAAATGTAGAAGACAATCACGGTACCAATAACTGCTTCTAATAAACCAGATGAATGTCCTTGAAACAAAAAAAACAGGGGTCTCTGACCTTTTATATCATGAGAGCTACTTTTAAAAAATGTAACATATCGTGAGCTACCAATTTTTTTCTAGCTTTCAAATAGGCACATTATTCTCTTCTCCTATCCCCTGCAACTCTTCCCTGGTCCTTAGTGTACAAGAGAAAGTAGTGCAGTATGCTTTCTTTCAATATAACTGGTAAAACAATGGTTAATAAATAACTCTAAGTGAGTTACTCTACAAAAACATAGATTTTTTTTGCCCCCCAAATTCTGTTATGTTCTCTTTAAAAAAAACTAGATGTTTTTCACTCTTAAAATTACAATTGTTTTTAGAGAAACAACGATATTGGACATTCTAAGTCCAAATCAATGCTGAAATCACACCAGAAGACAATTTATTTGAGGTCTGGAAGAAAACTAAAACAATTCCCCTTAAATTGCACATCTGGACATTTAATTGCACATCTAGCGAGTGAGGAATGTGCTAATGTTGCATGTACTTTCAGAATTGTTTGACAAACTACTCATAGGTGGGTTGCGAGTGACTGGTAGCTCGCGATCGACCTGTTGGAGACCCCTGGTGTAGACCAATGCTTACTTACGGGTATTTTCCAACAATGCAGAGTTATTAAAAATAATTATAAAAAAATATAAAATATAAATAGTGACACAAGGAATAAATACACTGTGAATAATGAAGAAAAATAACGAGTACAAGTCTACAGTACAGAGTCGATGTGCAGGGGTACAAGATATTTGAGGTAGCTATGTATATACAGTACTGTCATGTCTACTCCCGCTCCTGCCCTCTGGCATTCGACGTTGCTGGTGTACTAACCACCGGTCCTGGGAACCATCATCAAGTGCACCTGGCATTCATCATTACGCGCACCTGCACTTAATCTTTAGGCACACCTGGTCTCCATTACCTCACTCATTACGTACCTCCCCTTTATCTGGCACTCCCTTAGGTTATTTCCACAGGCAGTATCGTTCCATGTTTCTTGTTAAATTAAACTTACCACCGGCACCTGCTACTCAACTCCCAGCATCTACTTTACAGAATACTGCCTTGCAAAATGGAAGCAGCAGGAAATCAGAACATCTCCCGGACGGTCGATGAGCAGGGATACTTTCTTTGTCAACACCCCGACCAGCTGGCACAACTGTGGATGGCTATGGAAGAGGTTATTTGCAGTGTTCAAACTCTTGAACTTACGGGAGAGGCTTTGCCTTCAACTAGCGGAGGATACTCTACCACTAGTCGACCCAGCGAGCCAGCACACCAGCCCATTCAGCAACCTGCCCAGGTCAGCGGTGCCCATTTGTCCCTACCGGATAAATATGACGGAACCCCATCTAAATGTCGTGGTTTCCTACTACAGAGCTCCCTCTACTTTTCGCACCAGATGGGAGCTCCTTTCATCGAGAGGTCCAAGGTTGCCATGGTTATTTCTCTGCTGACTGGGAGGGCGTTGGAATGGGCCACGACTGTATGGGAGATAGGAGAAGAGGAGATGGATTCGTATGACGGGTTCATGGCTCGGTTCAGAGGTATCTTCGATTATCCACCGGTGGGCAGAGAGGGGAGTGAGCGCCTACTCCAACTACGGCAGAAGGACCAGACTGCTGCCAAGTACGCGCTCACCTTCCAGATAGTAGACAGCATCTAGCGGATGGAAAGAGCCGGCGCTTCATACGCTATTCGGAAGAGGACTGCGCAAGGAGGTTCAGACGCAACTGGCCTGTTGAGATGACAAACTCTCCTTGGACGCACTCATCGCGATAGCCATCCGTCTGGATAACTTCTTCAGGAGCGTCGGCACTCTCATCGCTTCTCTCCCTTCTTCAGTGAACACTTTGGATCAGAGCCTGAACCCATGGAGGTTGGGGTCACACGCCTCCCCGCGGCGGAGTGACGCAGATGGAGACAGCTTTGTCTCTATTGTGTCCAATGAGGGAACCAGCTCCAGCAGTGTCTGATATGTCCCAACTCGTGATCCACGAGAGAAGAGGGACGATCCCTTGATCTTCCACCTCCGGCGGCAGGTGTGAGTATTGCCTCTTCATCACTTTCTGACAAAACCTTTTTGGTGGTGAATGCACTAGTTGACTGTCCCTCATGTACTGTTTCTACAGCATTAGTGGATTCCGGTGCCYTGGGGAACTTTATTGACCAGACCCTTGCCTCCCCTCTCAACATCACCTCATACCCGCTCTCCTCCCCTTTCCCGGTTCAAGCCCTCAATATTCGGCAATTAGGTTCTGGGACCATTACACACATCACCAAATTACTCACCCTCACCATGGAGTCCATCCATCAGCAGACCATCCACTTCTTCATCACCAGTGCACCACGTCGGTTGAGAGTCCTGTGGTTGCCCCTTCAGCCTAACATCCCGGAGGAATTCCTAAACCTCCTCATTGCCCTTGGAACTGTGCCATCGACCTGCTTGCAGGCTCTGCGCCGCCACGCAGATGCATCTACCCTCTGTCGTGGCTGAAACCCAGGCCATGGAAGAGTAAATTATCTTCATGAACAAAAAGGCACAGGGCGAACCCAAAGTGAAAAATATATAGTAATCAGGAAATAAACTCAGCAAAAAAAGAAACGTCCTCTCACTGTCAACTGCGTTTATTTTCAGCAAACTTAACATGTGTAAATATTTGTATGAACARAACAAGATTCTACAACTGAGACATAAACTGAACAAGTTCTACAGACATGTGACTACAGAAATTGAATAATGTGTCCCTGAACAAAGGTGGGTCAAAATCAAAATGAACAGTCAGTATCTGGTGTGGCCACCAGCTGCATTAAGTACTGCAGTGCATCTCCTCCTAATAGACTGCACCAGATTTGCCAGTTCTTGCTGTGAGATGTTACCCCACTCTTCCACCAAGGCACCTGCAAGTTCCCGGACATTTCTGGGGGGAATGGCCCTAGCCCTCACCCTCCGATCCAACAGGTCCCGGACGTGCTCAATGGGATTGAGATCCGGGCTCTTCGCTGGCCATGGCAGAACACTGACATTCCTGTCTTGCAGGAAATCAAGCACAGAACGAGCAGTATGGCTGGTGGCATAGTCATGCTGGAGGGTCATGTCAGGATGAGCCTACAGGAAGGGTACCACATGAGTCAGGAGGATGTCTTCCCTGTAATGCACAGCGTTGAGATTGCCTGCAATGACAACAAGCTCAGTCCGATGATGCTGTGACACACCGCCCCAGACCATGACAGACCCTCCACCTCCAAATCGATCCCGCTCCAGAGTTGAGGCCTTGGTGTAACGCTCATTCCTTCGACGATTAACGCGAATCCAACCCTCACCCCTGCTGAGACAGAACCYCTACTCATCAGTGAAGAGCACTTTTTGCCAGTCCTGTCTGGTCCAGCGACGATGGGTTTGTGCCCATAGGCGACATTGTTGCCGGTGATGTATGGTGAAGACCTGCCTTGCAACAGGCCTACAAGCCCTCAGTCCAGCCTCTCTCAGCCTATTGCGAACAGTCTGATCACTGATGGAGGGATTGTGCGTTCCTGGTGAAACTCGGACAGTTGTTGTTGCCATCCTGTACCTGTCCCGCAGGTGTGATGTTCGGATGTACCAATCCTGTGCAGGTGTTATTACATGTGGTCTGCCATTGCGGGGACAATCAGCTGTGCGTCCTGTCTCCCTGTATCGCTGTCTTAGGCGTCTCACAGTACGGACATTGCAATTTATTGCCCTGGCCACATCTGCAGTCCTCATGCCTCCTAAGGCACGTTCACGCAGATGAGCAGGGACCCTGGGCATCTTTCTTTTGGTGTTTTTCAGAGTCAGAAGAAAGGCCTCTTTAGTGTCCTACGTTTTCATAACGGTGACCTTAATTGCCTACCGTCTGTAAGCTGTTGGTGTCTTAACAACCGTTCCACAGGTGCATGTTCATTAATTGATTATGGTTCATTGAACACGCATGGGAGACAGTGTTTAAACCCTTTACAATGAAGATCTGTGAAGTTATTTGGATTTTTACAAATTATCTTTGAAAGACAGGGTCCTGAAAAAGAGACGTTTCTTTTTTATCTGAGTTTAGTAGGATATATTCCTCTCATGAAAACAAGTAACATTTGCAATGACCGACAAAGACAAATGGCAGAGGGAGTATAGACAGAGTGGGGATTGGAACGAGGTGTGTGTAATGATGACAAGACAAGTCCGGGGTTGATGAGTGAAGGGCGTTTGCCAGCAGTTGGTTCGGCAGCAGCTAGAAAGCCGGCGACGCCAAACGCCTGAGCTTGACAGGAGGGGGAGCCAAAACGAAGGCTGGTGTGACAACTGAGTGTGTCTCCCATAGACAATGCAATAGCAGCTGGGTCTGGTCTACTTATAGCTACAGATTGTACGCCAGATAATGTGATATAACCAAAGATTTCTGGTGTCCATTACTGTGCGTTTCAGGAAAGCCCCATACAAACCGCCGCCATAGATCTTTCAACTAACATATTCTTGGCGATAGTTCAATTTTTTCTCAATATTGAGAACAAAGTATCTTAAAAATCTCAGTTTCCAATTCCAGGTGATTCTACAAAAAAACATATAATATTCAGAAGATACTAAATCCATTTTTTGTATGGAGTGAGATATGCATCTTGCATGTGTGCAGATCTTCGTTTTGCTCACACCGTGTGACGCGCTGTCATCTACTTCTACACGCGGCCCTGTAGCATAGAAATGACTAGTTCCTGCAAAGATACTGGAAAATGATAGGTGTGTGGCAGCTGAAATTTTGAGAAACCTCCTGGATTTACTCTCTTTCTGAGTTTCCCTGGATTTTGTAGAACCCCGTGCAACTGGACACGGATCTTTTAAAAATACTTTCTTTGTTCTCAATTTGTTCCCAAAACCATCGATATAAACATTGCATTTGAATACAATCATAATCTAACGCCTGTCTCAGACCACTAGTAGAACAGCTTTTATGCTTTTTTTGCAATCCAGTGTCTCCTTATTTACAGAAGATCTCTGCTAAACATAGAATCACATGGTTTATCCTCCTCTCTGTGACTACTGATAACTTCAGAACAAAGTTTACTTCCTAATACAAAGTTGCCAATGTCTTTACAACTGATACAAACAAGCGATGTAAAAAATATGCTTAAAATCAAAACTGAAATGACTTCTGTCACGTACGTGAGGAGAGACTTACCAAGGCGCAGCGGCAGTTGAGTTCCACATATTTATTATAAAGTGAAACTTAGCCAAAACAATAAATCAATAAACTAACAACGAAACGTGACTACGTGGTGCACATGCACAAAACACAAAATAATATCCCACAAACACAGGTAGGAAAAAATGCTACCTAAATATGATCTCCAATTAGAGACAACGATTACCAGCCGCCTCTAACTGGGAATCATACAAATCACCAACATAGAAAAATAAACTAGAACACCACATAGAAATAATAAAKTAGAATACCCCCAGTCACACCCTGACCTACTACACCATAGAGAAACAAGGGCTCTCTATGGTCAGGGCGTGACAACTGCATTAAAATATAAATACAGTAAGCTATAGGCCTATTTCAATCTTATTGAAATACATTTCATGTTCATTCAATTCTATTTTGCTACTTCCAGGCTACTGTCTGTAATTTGTCTCAATATATTTCATGATGTGCAAATTCTGGATTTTGTGCATTTTTTGGGGTACTCATTAGAATAAGCCACTTCAATATTTGCAGCCATAGATGAACATATCTTTCTTGGAGCTGATCTCTCATCAGTATTGTGGAATAATGTTAAATGTTGAATGTTAAGGTAAGATTTGAATGTAGAAAGCTGATCCGAGAGCAGCGTGGCGTTTCTTTTGATCCTATCAGTATCAGCGCATGCCTCAATGACACTGTTGGGGAACTTTCTCTCTGTGTGGTGTTTTGGGAAACAAACAGTGTATTCGAAAAGTATTCAGACCCCTTGACTTTTTCAACATTTTGTTACATTACAGCCTTGTTCTAAAATGTATTAAATTGTTTTTGTTCCCTCATCAATCTACACACAATACCTCCTCTTCCGTCTCTGGCCTAGTGTCAGATGTCAGCGTGAGGAGATTTGGATTGTTTCGTAAGGCCAAATCATGTGCAAAAGACTTCACGCTTATGCAGAAATTCACAGGTAAATGAAGTGCATCAGGTGAGTGCACGTTTATATTTTCTAACAGAAAAATAAGTAGTGAACATGTATGACATGTGTTGTGTTATTGTAGTAACATTAAAACCCCAGAGAGTCTAAGCTGGGGTTGAAGGCAAAGAGGACACCGAGTCAGTTGCACAACTGAATGCATCCAACCAAAATGTATCTTCCGCATTTAACCTCTGAATCAGAGCAGTGCTGGGGGCTGTTTTAAATGGATTCGAACCAGCAACCTTTGGTTACTGGCCTAACGCTCTTAACCGATAGGCTACTTGCCATCCAGGGGGATTTCAGGACACTTTAAGGTATATAAAAAATAAATATAAAAAAATATTTGATGAAACATTGAATTTTTCCTTACTGCTATTAGTCCATAGAAATGCACTGAGTAACAGATTCATACTTGGAAGAACAGATAAATTGTTTTGACTATCAAAGAGCGTCTGTCCTATTTCTGAGAGATATAAGAAAGATCATGATTTTTTTGTTGTTGTTTTTACACATATTTAGTCCCTTTTTTTTGGCACTAAACTACTTCCATAAAAACATGTAACTGGTACAGGGCTACCTTCAGACGAGTGTTGTGAGGCTTGTGGGCGTACTAGAGCAAAACATGTAAGTGTTCGTGAGTCTCCTCTTTCCATAGAGGGGTCATAATAGTTTCTAGGCCAAACCGTTTGGGATGACTCATAGTCTGACAAACACTGCTGTAGCTCTGACACCTTTCACAGCAGATGCAGAGAGCAGACATTGGCGGATGTGGTGGATTGAGACGCAGCCCATGCAAAAAAAAACATATCTCTAGTTAAACAAACAACTTTTTATGGGGATTTTCTTTGTACGATAATTCAAATGTTTCGGCGGTGCGGACATCGACTCTTTTTTTTTTTTTTTTTTTTTACAGTAGCCTAATATTGTCAGGAAAATAACAAACAAGAATGTAGCATAGCTTTAAACTTTATAATGCCTAAATGCTTCCAAATACTTGCCTGCACCCTGTGTAGCTAGTTGTTTCCTGGTTTCTCCCACAACATCTATTAGGCAGCCAATCAAAGGAGGCAATCGGCTGCATCTACTTTATCTTAACTTGATCATTGGACAGACATGCTTCCCCCTCCATTTCCCACAGTGATATAATATAATGTAGCCTACTAAAAGCATACATACACTATATTATTCAGAAAATAATATACAATTTGTCATAAACATGTAGCCTGTACACATAATAGAAATGTAAAATAGCAGGTAGAATACAAATAAATAAAACATATCACCCTATAGAATACTTAAATGATAACATTTGTTCAAACCTTGTAACAAACTTGCCTGGTACTTCTTAGATCCACTCATACATCATTTATCTTCATTAGCTTGCAGCAGGTAGCCTACTCTCTACACTTTCTCTATACCATATTTCCATCCAAGCTTCCAATTGAGCTTTTGTGTGTGGCAAGCCAGGCAAGGCCCACACCACACTCAGTGGTAAGGGTGGGAGTGGGGAGAAAACGCCACCCCTGCAGAGACCATTTTGAAATCTGTGAGGATTTCCGTGCCATCTGGACCCGCTGCCAGTCTGCCCCAGATAGTAAGGGTTGGCAGCGCTACCCGACGGTGCAATATGGCTCTCTCTTTAATGAACTACTAACTGTCCCCCGTTTTAATTGATGTGACATTTGAGCCATTTATCTCTGACATTTCAATGAAAGATGATTCTCAGCCTTGCCATTTACTTTTTTGTGCAATTTCTAAGAGTCATTTGCATTTTGCTGCTCTAAACCTGCTTTTTGTCTCTTGTTAGCTAATTAGAGGAACCTTCACAATTAATAAAATTTAACATAACCTGGTTTGATATTATCTTGCATGGGTGATAATATAAATTAAACTTTTCTTAATTCTGCTTGTGATTCTGATGATGTAGGCTATAAGTAAGTGAGTTAGGGAATATTAGAGGCATTGCGACCTTTATTCACATACCTACATGTAGGACAGCTTATGTTCACAGCATGGTGAGAATCAAGCTCAATTAATCACCATATGATTGCAGTAAGCAGCCCCCTCTGCTGGAAATGCTGGGCCATGATGCCTTGCTGGTTTAATTATGATGATGTTCCATCAACAATATAGCCAGACCTATGCTGCTCTTACAGCATTTTACATTGGAGATCTTCTAATCCAATTTTAGCAAACAAAGATGTTGTAGTGACTCAAATTAGCATTAAGAAGTAAAAAAATAAATATATATATACATATATATATATCCGTCATACTCCTGTTTTTGTACTCACCCATTGTATATGCCTGATGCTGTTTTGAAACATCAAAGCCATATACATTCCATTGAATTAAGCATCACCAGAGTAGTATTCATTCAAATCAAAGGAGTGGAAATATTTGACAAAACAGGAAAAACTCTGACCATGGTGGGGTCAAATGAATAACGTGTGTGTGAATGACCTGTACAGTAAAGCTTTCAGTCCCGATTGTTTTCCATCAATGACACACATTTGAATCTTTTTAAGATATCCTTTAAAAACATAGTTCCACTAGTGACGGCTGTTCCTTTGATTGTGAGCAGCATCAGTGTAAAGGTGTGGTGCCCTGTCTTTGTTGGCAGCAAGGCTGATCTCTTTTGTTTAAAACTCAAAGAGCTACTTTTCCTGTTCGGTTTCCCTCACTATTTTTGTTTGTGTGAGGTGTTGATGGACTTACAGAGTACAGCTTCCTTTTAGTGTAGCCTATGGCACCAGATGTTTGTGAGAATAACAGGACCTTTTTTCATGAAGACAGAAATTGTTTATGAGCAATTTCGTCCATCCGCTCCTGTACGTATGATTTTCATGGCTCTATCCTATACTGTCTGTCTCAGTCTCGCCCTTTTCCTGTGTTCACAGACATCTCCTGGTGTTGACGTGAGAGGAGCTGCAGTCATGTATGATACCCAGCATGCTTGAGGAGTAGAGGAAAGTCCTGGGAGATATGAACACCCTCATTCTTTCACAGGTATGTGAGTGTGAATTTAATCAGGAAGAAAATGCTTCCTGGGCCTCACACTGTGGAGTTCCTGTAATGTGCAGTAGGTGTGAACTGTTCCTATTAAACCCCTTATATTTACAGTATTGTATGAGATWAAAAATATATATATTCTACGCTTAGTGCTGCTTTATTATTTACATCCATCTACCGAATAAACTTGACCCCTACAATACATTCCCACCCCTTCTAAAAGTGGTGATGCCATAAATCTCTATACCCAATACTGGTGTACACTTATTCAGTGCCTCTGTCCTGCTTTTTCTGAAATGATGTGGCTTTTCCTATTTTACTGTTGACCCAGTGTTATGAATGTCTGAGCACTTTGCAAATGCAGAGGCTTGAACTCCTGACAGGCTCTGTGGCCGACGCCGTGACACACTGGCCCGCACATGCTGCGCAGCATAATGATGACATTACGATCTAGTGATAATACCAGGACACTCTTCAGATAAATGACTGATAAACCAGGGGTTGTGCCTCTCGTATTACACGCTTGACAGAGCAGCTAATCAGTGTCCAAGTGACTGCTATTACATAAATCATGAGCTCGACTTTGATGCATATTCCATCAGTGTTCCCTATTCATCACGTCATCTGGGGAAGACTCACCGGCTGACTGGCTGCACAGGGGGACAGACATTTTAAGAGCACATGATGTTTTCATTAGAGTATGATATGATCTATTTCACTGTTGATTTGATTTTCTGTGTCCTGCCGTTTGATGGGAAATTACATTGTACTAAGCGTATTGCTACATTGTGTAAAGCTTGTTGTGGTGGGTGTCCTTTTCTATTCATTTGCAATATTTACATGAGAGATGTGTGTTGATTTTATAACATTATCAGTGAACGTGTAGATTTTGAATGGTCATTCCAACTGTGTTTCATGGTGTTTGCACTACTTGCAGTAACGTTTCAAAGGTGTCTAAACATGAAGATGACATATCCAAATAGGTCAGTTACATTCAACAATATTGTTTAGGATTATTCACTCTATTTCAACATGTAAAACACAAAATCAAAAAACACCTTTTTAGGAGACCACCAAGTCCATAAAATGAGGCGAGAAGCACAAAGTTGTCTTTGATTCAGTCATGGAGTATGTTTTATTCTGCACTATTGAGGTCACAGGATGTGATGGTAGGTGGGGGTGTTAATGTAATCCCCATTCTTACCCAGAGCATGGCCACACTCTCTAAGGAGCTTTATCTCTGACAACTGTGTCAAATTAGTGAGACCACGACTCTCTTATAAACAATATGTCTGTCAGAGCACATTGTTCCTGGTTTTTCAGATATAAGGCTAGAGATAAAAAATAATAGATAACACCATAGTTTGACATCAACATGATACAATCATTTTAGGCCATGTAGCCCTGTCACAGAGACCACTAATCAAACAAATGTTACACATTTTTGTGAGGTTTGGCTACTCTGAGGGTCCAATGCATTATTTTTAGTTAACCACATGAAACAGTATAATATGCTGCAGCAATGTAGTTCTGATTCAATTGAGCCTCAACTGATTGTAACTATAATTTTCCAATGGTTATGGTGTCTAAACCGGATTAGTCCAGTATGATAAGTACCCATCATTCATCTCCCTGGTATCATTACTGTCCTGCAGTCAAACATGTAAAACAACTCTTAATGTTCTCTCCAGTCCCCTATGATGTGTTTCCTATTGTCATCGTTGGTCCTATTCTAATGGGACTTCCTCTAGAGACATTATCACTGACCTCTGACCAAACCAATTTTTTCCATTCAAAATGGTTTGACTAGTGAATATTTACAAGCATGTTTATTTGTATAATAGATCTCATCTGTGAATATCAGGAGCCATTTTCTGCTCAGTCAGGTTTTGATACCCCGAGGTAATGGTGACCCCTAATTCAGGCCAAATAGCATGCACACGTATTCTAACGGTCCTCAGGGTACAAGCTACATGTTCATAACAAGTAAAGCTGCCTGTCTCTCAAATGTAAACATCTTAGCACTGTAATATGATTATATCACTAAAGTCCCAGAAGGTGGAAGATTTAATAAAGGGGGTGGATTATATTAGAGAAAATAAAGTAATACTTTGAAATTGTTTAGGGACCCTTTGTGTCAATGGGTATATAGAGGCTAAGGGAGAATTACAGTCCCTTAGGCCAGTGTTAAAAAGCAATAGCTTTTCTGCTGTACATGCACAGCATTTTTAAATCAACATGCATTGCTACCACCAAAGGCTATAATCATGTGATTAGTAATACATAATATATTTGATACCATTATATAGTAAGGAGAATGAATTAAGGTAGTGAAAATAATACACGTTCTGTATTGAAAACAGGACTTTGCAGTTTGAATATATGAGTATTAGGGAAACAAGTCAGTGTTTGCAACTCTGGTGCTTATACAACCACAGGGTTTTTAATCTCTTTTCTTGCCAATGAAAGTCCCAGTAATTGCTATATTTCCCTTTTTGTTTCAAGGACCTTTGCCGATCCCTTGGCTTGCATCAGAGGGCAAAGTCATTAGTGGAGAAATGAGCTCAAGTGAAGAGAAAGAGATTGCTGGGCTCCCAGCGTGATTGAAAACTTTTCCACACATTGCATTCTAATTTGAATTCAATTTCCAATGTAAATGTGCGCCATAAGGACGATTATAAAAACATACTGTATATTTAGGCCTAGAAAATGCTATTTTTATAGTCTTTATTAACCTTGCCAATTCTATTGAACTCTTGACAGTCCTGTTCATGTTCTCCATCAATTTGTGTTTCAGTTGCTAATGTGACCAATTTAATTGTATACCTGCAATTACAGTGTCGGTCTGTTTGTGCTATCACACCAACTCCTTATCACTCATTGTCATGGATATTGTTCTAAAGCCTATTCAATTGTCAACTTGATTTTATAGCTAATTTTTGTATCTTACTTTGATTATGTTACATTGATTAGTAGCTACCGGGTAGTGTAATAGTTTGAAAAAAAACTAACAATATATGCGTCTTATGTTTTCTTTAAGTAGCTTATGTTCAGTAGGACATGATACTGTTCAGTCACATACCAATATGCCAACTTTTCATGTGGATGATTGATAGGGATTCTGTGACATTCTGTACATCACTGAGATTGCAATTAAAAGATAGCCCTGTTGAATATCTGTACACTCACTGTGAGTCGATGGCTTAGCATGTGTTGCTCTCTCTGTAGTCTCTCTCTTGTGTGGAGTCGCTGTCCCCTGAGTCCTACCACTGCTCCCCAGGGTGCACTGCATATAATTACCCATGATCCACCCTGAAACACCTCTAATTTACAGTAATCAACAGTCTGCACTTCAAAGGATCTATGTGGCATCCGACACGACGAGTCACCGTGTGTTATCACAAATCATTATGAGGGCGAACACTTTGTTTAATATGTAGACTATGAAGTCTGCATGGATATTATCCATTATAAGGGTAATGATGGTACACTGTATGGTGCTAATAACTTTAAAAGACCAACATAGGTTCAGTATTAGGTTTGAATGGTGATCACATAGCACAAACAAATATAGTCACATAGTCAAGTAAGAAATGCATGGTCATTTGGCTGACAGGGTGGTCGCTATGATGATGGTCATCAACATTAAACTTTGCTTTCATTACGGTTGATTTCAGATAATGGTCAGCATAGGAAGCCTTTTAAAAAGAGTGGTACCCCTCTCCCCATTAAAGACGTATTAAGAAATGTACCACACATTATGAAACGGGAATCACTATGGTGCTTTGCCTGGTAAATAATGTGGTTATGATGTGAGGTGATTACTCCAGACTGCAAACACCACAGTCTGTTTCCATTCACAATGCTTCTGTTTATTATTTAGCATTTATTTTAAAATCAAGCTTTCTCTTTACATTAAGCTAGTATTGTACAGTACCAACATGTTTTGATAGTGGATCACTTCTTATTCATCTTCCATTTACCTCTAAAAGTGGAAGAATATCTTCTACATCCAAAGAGACCACCTTCACACAATGCATACTCTGTACCCCAGTGTGTGCTGTGCAGCGTCCTCCACTGAAGCTGCCTTTGACCCTCTGGCACTGCTGGGCCTCATCATTGCCGGTCCATTAGGGATGCTAGAGTAGGTCTCCAAACAGGCATGCTGCTGCTGCACCACATTACTCCCCCCCATCACTGCTGGCCTGCATGGTCCCCTAGTGGCCAGGTCATGTCATGGCATGGGTGCCCTGTGAGTGAGCTTGTACTGGGGCTGCCCTTGACAAGCCCCCCTTGGCGGAGAGGAGATAGCAGACCGTCCGGATGGGGCATCAGGGGTGCCAGCTGGTGCCAGCTGCAAGGGGAAGTTTCCAAGGTGGCGGACACCTGTCCTAACTTGCCCCCCCGAGCTCCCAAAATGCATCAGCTGCGACCCGGCAGACCCATCGTGGGGAAATGAGGCGCTAACCTTGAGGAGAAATGCTCCCAGCTTCACATTAAGAGAGAGCCTAATTGCCCAGTGTTACCACTGCCAAACGACATTAGGAAGTGCTGTCGTTTACTTTAACGTAATGGCTCAGTGTGTTCTTTGGCCGGAGCTACTTTGCCTCTCTGATATGCAACAACGCAACATCCATTTTGTTCCATCATGACCAATCGACATAGAACTTGAGGAAAATAATACATTTGCAGTATTCTGAAGAGTTTGGGGAGTAAAATATGGGAGTAAATATAAAGGGACAAGTGGCACAAACTAATGTCGATATTATGGAACATGCCACAATAAAAAATGACTTACAGTACAGCATAGGTCTGTGTCACTGCCATTCTTAAACTACTAACATCATTCACATGCACACCCATTTTAGTGATTGTATTATTTATTTCCCTTTCTTATCAGACCACATGGCGATACGACTGGGTTGTTAAATTACACACTAATACAGTGTGCACTCTGTGTGATTAAATTAAACAAGCACACTCATTACATTATGCATACAGTAATAAGAATAGACCTGACCACTCTGCAGTGGTACAGTAGGCTCCGCCGAGACAGATCACACGTCTCACTGCTGCACCAGATTTTGGGGCTCCCATTAAAAGAACAAAAATCACCTTTGATTTAATGAAAGGTCCTCATTTGCTTACCGGCTCCCCTCACTTACAGGCACACGGTTGAATTTAAGCCTTCCCCACCATCTTATAAGGAGGTGGAGACAGCCTGCATTCTCACTCCTGCAGCTTAATGCTGTGAGGATTCTATGATCTGGTGCTTCAAGTCTGAGGTAGTGTCAGGAATCCACTGCAAGGTGCTTCTAATTGCAGATACACCTCAGCACTTGAAAGTAATGAATGTGAGCACGGTGAAACCTCCAAGGATCAAACGCTAGTAATATATCATCAGTTGTGAAAAGGGTAATTCGTTTCCCTTCGCCAAGCAAAATATTAGAAGTTCAGATAGGGGTTTTATTATTAATTTATTCCTTCCCTCAATGCATGATTTTGTAATTGAAGTGCTATGAATAAAGTAAGCCATATATCTTAGTGAGCTCCGTGCCTTAACTAGACGTGGGATTTGAGTGTGTAAATATTGGTTGTAATGAGGAGCAACAAGGATGCTTGTTTTTCAAACAGACAGATGAAATGTTTGATTTGGAATCCTTAGAATCCTAAAGACCTTTACAAACCATTTACAACTGTGTATCATCTTAAAATCTGAGTTACAGTATATCATGAAGGGACATGTGGAAACTACAAAAACAATATATTTTTTAAAATAATCTGATTTATTCTAATGTACAGTATGTTTCAAATCCAAGCTTTGTCTAGTAACCTCTAACAGGGAGGTAAAACTGCATGTCACGATATGGACCATTCACAGGGGTCTAATATAGTATATATACACATATACCTTCGCTATATCTATGCATATACAGTGCATTCTAAAAGTATTCAGGCCTCTTGACTTTTTCCACATTTTGTTACATTCCAGCCTTATTCTAAAATGTATTAAATTGTTTTTTCCCCCCACATCAATCTACACACAATACCTCATAATGACAAAGCAAAAACAAGTTTTTAGAAATTTTTGCAAATGTATAAAAATATAAAACACATTAAATACAGTTGAAGTCAGAAGTTACGATCCATTAAGTTTGGAGTCATTAAATCTCATTTTTCAACCACTCCACACATTTCTTGTTATTAACAAACTATAGTTTTGGCAAGTCGGTTAGGACATCTACTTTGTGCATGACACAAGTATTTTTTCCAACAATTGTTTACAGACAGATTATTTCACTTATAATTCACTGTATCACAATTGCAGTGGGTCAAAAGTTTACATACAGTTTAAGTCGGAAGTTTACATACACCTTAACCAAATACATTTCAACTCAGTTTTCACAATTCCTGACATTTAATCCGAGTAACAATTCCCTGTTTTAGGTCAGTTAGGATCAACACTATTTTAAGAATGTGAAATGTCAGAATAATAGTAGAGAAAATTATTTATTTTAGCTATAATTTCTTTCATCACATTCCCAGTGGGTCAGAAGTTCACATACACTTAATTAATATTTAGTAGCATTGCCTTTAAATTGTTTAACTTGGGTCAAACGTTGCGGGTAGCCTTCCACACGCTTCCCACAATAAGTTGGGTGAATTTTGGCCACTCCAAAACCTTAACTTTGTTGTCCTTAAGCCATTTTGCTACAACTTTGGAAGTATGCTTGGAGTCATTGTCCATTTGGAAGACCCATTTGCCACCAAGCTTTAACTTCCTGACTGATGTCTTGAGATGTTGCTTCAATATATCCACATAATTTCCTTTCCTCATGATGCCATCTATTTTGTGAAGTGCACCAGTCCCTCCTGCAGCAAAGCACCCCCACAAAATGATGCTGCCACCCCAGTGCTTCACCGTTGGGATGGTGTTCTTCGGCTTGCAAGCCTCCCTCTGTTTCCTCCAAACATAACAATGGTCATTATGGCCAAAGAGTTCTATTTTTGTTTCATCAGACCAGAGGACATTTCTCCAAAAAGTACGATCTTTGTCCCCATGTGCAGTTGCAAACCGCTGTCTGGCTTTTTTTATGGCGGTTTTGGAGCAGTGGCTTCTTCCTTGCTGAGTGACCTTTCAGGTTATGTCGATATAGGACTTGTTTAACTGTGGAAATATATATTTTTGTACGTTTTTCCTCCAGCACCTTCACAATGTCCTTTGCTGTTGTTCTGGGATTGATTTGCACTTTTAGCACCAAAGTGCATTAATCTCTAGGAGAGAGAATGCTTCTCCTTCCTGAGCGGTATGACGGCTGCATGGTCCCATGGTGTTTATACTTGCGTACTATTGTTTGTACAGATGATCGTGGTACCTTCAGGCGTTTGGAAATTTCTCCCAAGGATGAACCAGACTTGTGGAGGTCTACAATTTGGCAGATTTATTTTGATTTTCCCATGATGTCAAGCAAAGAGGCACTGAGTTTGAAGGTAGGCCTTGAAATACATCCACAGATACACCTCCAATTGACTCAAATGATGACAATTAGACTAAGCTTCTAAAGCCATGACATCATTTTCTGGAAATTTCAAGGCTGTTTTTACCTCCCTGACCAAGGCCCTTCTCCCCCGATTGCTCAGTTTGGCCGTGGCCAGCACTAGGAGGAGTCTTGMTGGTTCGAAACTTCTTCCATTTAAGAATGATGGAGGCTGCTGTGTTCTTGGGGACCTTCAACGCTGCACACATGTTTTGGTACCCTRCCCCAGTTCTGTGGCTCGGAGCTCTACGGACAATTCCTTCGACTTCATGGCTTGGTTTTTGCTCTGACATGCACTGTCAACTGTGGGACCTTATATAGACAGGTGTGTGCCTTTCCGAATCACGTCCAATCATTGGTGGACTCCAATCAAGTTGTAGAAACATCTCAAGGATGATCAATGGAAACAGGATGCACCTGAGCTCAATTTCGAGTCTCAAAGTAAAGGGTCTGAATACTTATGTAAATACTTTTTAAAATTAAATTTGTAAACATTTCTAAAAACRGTTTTTTGCTTTGTCGTTATTGGGTATTGTGTGTAGATTGATGAGAGAAAAAAAGTTTTTATCCATTTTAGAATAAGTAAAGTAACAAAATGTGGGAAAAGGGAAGGGGTCTGAATCCTTTCCGAATGTACTGTAATAAAAATGTTATTCCTTAATCCAGCTATACCTGATACCTCCACAATGCTTCACCTCCAGTCCCCAAGAGGTAATCGTGCCATAGGGACTTTGTGAAAACAGTCCAGCAGTTCACTTGAAGACTGCCTCTTACAGCAGGTTGATCTTCACAGCCACCAAGCTGTTGACCCCAGCAACGACGAGGTAACAAGTTCAAAGTACAYCTGTCTGTCCATGATCTCCCCATAGGCCATGGTTGGTCACCACAGGGCTACTTTCCTGCTGCTTGAAACTGGAGTTTTATTTTAAAAAACATCTGGATATGCCATGCTCTCCAAGTGTAGTTGAGTGAAGAGTGTGTTTGTGTGTTCACTGGAGGTAATTTACAGCCTTGTGTTGAATGCTATAACTTCCAACCTTGCGCTGAGTGTGGTGACTGCATGCGTCTCGTATGCTCTAACCTCTGCTGTGGAGTGAGCTTAACAATGTGCCATTCGTGGGCCAGATGATATCCTACTGTGAAGAAGAGCTGAGACAGCAAAGTTAAGAAAAGGGCAAAAGAGTCAAGCTTTTTACGTGGTTCAAATAAAACAGAAATATTTAAACCATTAAGTCAAAAGAAGGAAATTGAGAAAATATTCATAAAATGTAAGGAGGATCCATCAAATGCATTTGGTGTGCGATCATAGTGGTCTCTGACTTGTGGTCAGACTCGCTCAGGTGGAAACACTTACTCCCCAACCCTGATTAAATTTTGCTGGTAACGTTACTGATTACAGATACAATGTTTTGTAATCAGATTACATATAACTGATTACATGTAATCAGTTACTCCCCAACCATGATTGTATGATACATTTATATGCCATACTTCTACTTTTTGGTCTAACTAATTTATCATACAGTAGCTCTACTACTCACACTGACTTCTCTCTTTTGTAATTTACACAGAGACAAAGAGCATTGAGATGGGCGGCCGTTGAACCAGGGCCTCGGCAACCTGTCATCTGCACCAAACAGTGAGGAGGTGAGTACCCTCTCCGGGATTGAGAGGAGGATAGGGGGATGGAGGGGTACGAGGTGTAAAAAACCTGAGAATTTCAGTGGCTGATAAATGAGGCTCTCCCTAACTGCATATGGTATGTGTTTTAAACTGACTCCCCCTTGGCCGCCCTCATAGCGAGCCATCCTTCATGGAGAATTGAGGGGCCTTCTGTCTTACGTGGGGCCCGCTTTGTTGCRAGACCAGGCCCCCTGCATAGGCTCCATATGGATCTGTGTGTGCAGGTTGGCTGCTTCTCATAAATCGTTATGACACTCTCAGTGTTGGTTTTACGTCAGGCAATTTCATAGGTTACACTGTGGTAATTTACCGTTAGTGCATGATTATGGTATTTATGTGTATGGTGTTGTCCAGCCCTACATCGTAATCAAGTCACTCTGGTCAACAGCATCTGCAACCTGCAACCTGGAGGAATGTAAAGAAAATAAATACAATGAATAGTTATACACACTCCAGTGCTTAAATCCACTTTCAGAAACAAATTCCAATAAATTCCACTCCTTTAACAAACACCGTCTCACCAAAAGCTTCTTTATGTAGGAGTCCAGATAATGCAGTAAGATTATAATCACACACTACATTGAGGAAAATGCATGCACAGCGTCACATCTGCAGGCTCCAGAACAGCTTCGATCCCCAAGCCATAAGACAAAATATCTAACTAAATAGATAACTAAATGGCTACACGGACTTTCTGAGTTGACAAGTGTATTTTATTTACATCTCTATGCCCAATCACAGAGCCCTACACACTCATGCACACTGACACTCCAACACACACACAAATGATCACTTCATCATTGGCTCACACACATATAATATGCACATACATTTACAGTATACTGACTCTACACATATGCACACCCACTCAAACACAATCATCATACACGCTGCTGCTACTCTGTTTATCATATATCCTGATGCCTAGTCACCTTACCCCTATACATATCTACCTCTATCACTCCAGTATCCCTGCACATTGCAAATATGGTACTAGAACTGACTGACCTTGTGTTCTTCTTATTTCTTATTTTTATTAATTGTATGTTTTTGTTCAACCTTGTGTTATTTTTATTTTATTACATTGTTATGATTACTGCATTGTTGGGTTTAGATCTTGCAAGGCATTTCACTGTACTTATGCAGGTGACATTTAAAACTTGAAACTTGAAAGCTGCAATGCTAGTAAACGTC
Organism: Salvelinus sp. IW2-2015; assembly: GCF_002910315.2. Classification (NCBI taxonomy): domain Eukaryota; kingdom Metazoa; phylum Chordata; class Actinopteri; order Salmoniformes; family Salmonidae; genus Salvelinus; species Salvelinus sp. IW2-2015. The sequence goes on from NC_036858.1 coordinate 39,773,777, forward strand.
ATAGTGACAATACCGGGATGTGACCTTTGACACAAGGAGCAGCATCTATTGCTCAATTCCTCCATCTTATAGACCATATTGCCACGGTGGGTGCTCACCAAACTATTCAGCCCTCTTTAACCAGCCAGCCGGACACATAATATTATGCCCTGAGGTTATTCCACTGGACCCTTACCTCCTCCTTATAATAGCCCCCCCAGCCTCTCACTCTTTCCAATGTATTCTACTCATTGTTTACAGTACATGCGGGTCTAGAGTAATAATAAAGGAGCGTGTGTGCCGTGCCAAAAAGATTGATTACGACAGGGATGCAAGGTCAGGATGGAGGAACAGGCTAGGGCTGTCCGACTCATTGAGTTAACACTGTATCCGTATTGTATGAATGTCAGCAGCGATCCAGTGATTTATTGCTACAACCACTGCTCAATTCTCTTTCTTTCCCTAGTTTTTTTTTTTGTGCCTGACCGAGATACATGATTTGAGTAAAAATGTAGACAATGGACTACGGTAATACATTTGTACACATTCATATTCTATAGATTTACTATAGATTTACTATAAAATATGAAATATATTGTAAATGGTAAATCGAGACCTTGGTACTATAAGGTTCTATCTGTGCAAAGTATAGTTCTGAGATATTGAGCATGAAAGTTTTCACATCGCAGATCTCAGAACTGTTTTGTAATGAATGCTTCTTTCATAAGGTACCTAAACTGCAGAGTATCAAAATCGTAAGGGGGGTGCAATCGCCAATTTAACCTTATAAACCCTTAAGGCACAGAATATTTTTTTTTTTATATATAATAGAAAAGTACAGACATTTAATGATTGAATGAAGAGAATTCCTTCTTTCTAATCACATCATCAAATATTTGAATTCATGTTCATGACACATTTGTTAAAGCGAGAGTTTTCTAAAATGACAAATACACTATATCCTATGGATACCTAGCAGCATTGCTAAATCTTAGCTCTGTATGAGTAAACTGATATATTTTTCTGGTTTGACACCCAGAGTCACTAAAGTGCTTTCTAGTTATCAATGAAATGTAGTACATTTCCTAAGGGCTTCAAACATGCTCCAAGACACCTGTATTTAGTTGTTGTTACCATAGAGATTTTTTTTCTTCTGAAAAAGTGGTGCGAAAGTAAGTTATTTAAAAAGAGGACCATGACCTATGATATGAATAATCAAGGACTATAAGGTTCTATCTGCAAAATGTATAGTTTTGAGATAATTACTATTTTTCAAGTACCAGATCTCAGAACTCTTTTGTGATGTCTTCCTCTCTTTTTAATTTTTTAATTTTTTATTTCACCTTTATTTAACCAGGTAGGCCAGTTGAGAACAAATTACAACTGCGACTTGGCCAAGATAAAGCAAAGCAGTGCGACAAAAACAACAACACAGAGTTACACATAAACAAACGTACAGTCAATAACACAATAAAAAATATATGTACAGTGTGAGCAAATGTAGAAGAGTAAGGCAATAAATAGGCCAAGGAGGTGAAATAATTACAATTTAGCATTAACACTGGAGTGATATGTGTGCAGATGATGATGTGCAAGTAGAGATACTGGGGTGCAAAAGAGCAAGAGGATAAGTAACAATATGGGGAGGAGGTAGTTGGGTGTGTTATTTACAGATTGGCTGTGAAAAGGTACAGTGATCGGTAAGCTGCTCTGACAAATGATGCTTAAAGTTAGAGAAGGAGATATAAGACTCCAACTTCAGTCATTTTTGCAATTCGTTCCAGTCATTGACAGCAGAGAACTGGAAGGAAAGGCAGCCAAAGTAAGTGTTGGCTTTGGGGGTGACCAGTGAAATTTACCTGCTGGAGCGCGTGCTACGGGTGTTGCTATGGTGACCAGTGCGCTGAGATAAGGCGGGGCTTTACCTAGCATAGACTTATAGATTACCTGGAGCCAGTGGGTTTGGTGACGAATATGTAGTGAGGGCCAGCCAACGAGAGCATACAGGCCGCAGTGGTGGGTAGTATATGGGGCTTTGGTGACAAAATGGATGGCACTGCGATAGACTACATCCAGTTTGCTGAGTAGAATGTTGGAGGCTAGTTTGTAAATGACATCGAAGTCAAAGATCAGTAGGATAGTCAGTTTTACAAGGGTATGTTTGGCAGCATGAGTGAAGGAGGCTTTGTTGTGAAATAGGAAGACGATTCTAGATTTAATTTTGGATTGGAGATGCTTAATGTGAGTCTGGAAGGAGAGTTTACAGTCTAACCAGACACTTAGGTATTTGAAGTTGTCCACATATTCTAAGTCAGAACTGTCGAGAGTGGTGATGCTAGTCGGGCGGGAGGGTGCGGCCAGCAATCGGTTGAAGAGCATGCACTTAGTTTTACTAGCATTTAAAAGCAGTTGGAGGCCACGAAAGGAGTGTTGTATGGCATTGAAGCTTGTTTGAAGGTTTGTTAGCACAGTGTCCAAAGAAGGGCCAGAAGTATACAGAATGGTGTCGTCTGCGTAGAGGTGGATCAGAGTATCACCAGCAGCAAAAGCGACATCATTGATATATACAGAGAAAAAAGTCGGCCCGAGAATTTAACCCTGTGGCACCCCCATAGAGACTGACAGAGGTCCGGACAACAGGCCCTCCGTTTTGACACACTGAACTCTATCTGAGAAGTAGTTGGTGAACCAGGTGAGGCAGTCATTTGAGAAGCCAAGGCTATTGAGTCTGCCGATAAGAATGCGGTGATTGACAGAGTCGAAAGCCTTGGCCAGGTTGATGAAGACGGCCGCACAGTACTGTCTTTTATCGATGGCGGTTATGATATCGTTTAGGACCTTGAGCTTGGCTGAGGTTTTACCCATGACCAGCTCGGAAACCAGATTAAATAGTGGAGAAGGTACGTGGGATTCGAAATGGTCAGTGATCTGTCTGTTAACTTGACTTTCGAGGAATTTAGAAAGGCAGGGCAGGGTGGATATAGGTCTATAACAGTTTGGGTCTAGAGTGTCTCCCAAGTTGAAGAGGAGGATGACAGGGGCAGCTTTCCAATCTTTGGGGATCTCAGACAATATGAAAGAGAGGTTGAATAGGCTAGTAATAGGGGTTGCAAAAATTTTGGCGGATAATTTTATAAAGAGAGGGTCCAGATTGTCCAGCCCAGCTGATTTGTAGGGATCCAGACTTTGCAGCTCTTTCAGAACATCAGCTGTCTGGATTTGGGTGAAAGAGAAGCAGGGGGGGGCTTGGGCAAGTTGCTGCAGGGGGTGCTGAGATGTTGGCCGGGGTAGGGGTAGCCAAGTGGAAAGCATGGCCAGACGTAGAAAAATGCTTATTGAAATTATCGACTTTCTTAGATTTATCAGTGTTGACAGTGTTTCCTATCCTCAGTGCAGTGGGCAGCTGGGAGGAGGTGCTCTTATTCTCCATGGACTTAACAGTGTCCCAAAACTTTTTGGAATTAGTACTACAGGATGCAAATTTCTATTTGAAAAAGCTAGCCATTGCTTTCCTAACTGACTGATTATATCGGTTCCTGACTTCCCTGAAAAGTTGCATATCGCTGTGGCTATTCGATGCTAATGCAGAACGCCACAGGATGTTTTTGTGCTGGTCAAGGGCAATCAAGTCTGGGGTGAACCAAGGGCTATATCTGTTCTTAGTTCAACATTTTTTTAATAGGGCATGCTTTTTTAATATGGTGAGATAACCACTTTTAAGGATCAACCAGGCATCCTCTACTGACGGGATGAGGTCAATATCCTTCCAGGATACCCGGAATCTACCAGGTCGATTAGAAAGGCCTGCTCGCTGAAGTGTTTTAGGGAGCGTTTGACAGTGATGAGGGGTGGTCGTTTGACCGCGGACCCATTACGCACGTAGGCAATGAGGCAGTGATCGCTGAGATCCTGGTTGAAGACAGCAGGGGTGTATTTAGAGGGCAGGTTGGTCAGGAAGATATCTAAGAGGGTGCCCATGGTTACGGATTTAGGGTTGTAGGTCCCTTGATAAATTGTGTGAGATTGAGGGCATCAAGCTTAGATTGTAGGACGGCCGGGGTGTTAAGCATGTCCCAGTTTAGGTCACCTAACAGTACGAACTCTGAAGATAGATGGGAGGGTGATCAATTCACATATGGTGTCCAGGGCACAGCTGGGAGCTGAAGGGGGTCTATACCAAGCGACAACGGTGATAGACTTGTTTCTGGAAAGGTGGATTTTTAAAAGTAGAGGTTCAAATTGTTTGGGCACAGACTTGGATAGTATAACAGAACTCTGCAGGCTATCGCTGCAGTAGATTGCAACTCCGCCCCCTTTGGCAGTTCTATCTTGTCAGAAAATGTTATAGTTAGGGATAGAAATTTCTGGATTTTTGGTGGCCTTCCTAAGCCAGGATTCAGACACGGCTAGGACATCCGGGTTGGCGGAGTGTGCTAAAGCAGTGAATAAAACAAACTTAGGGAGGAGGCTGCTAATGTTAACATGTGTGAAACCAAGGATAAGGGTACGGCTAAAGGCTATAAGAACTGGTCAACTAGGTAGTGCATTCGGAACAGAGAGTAAAAGGAGCAGATTTCTGGGCGCGGAAGAATAGATTCAAGGCATAATGTACAGACAAAGGTATGGTAGGATGTGAGTACAGTGGATGTAAACCTAGGCATTGAGTGAGGATGAGAGCGGTTTTGTCTCTAGAGGCACCATTTAAGCCAGGTGAGATCACCACATGTGTGGTGTGTGGYACAAAAGGGCTAGCTAAGGCATATTGAGCAGAGCTGGAGGCTCTACAGTGAAATAAGACAATAATCACTAACCAAAACAGCAATAGAGAAGGCAAATTGACATTAGGGAGAGTCATGTGTAGTCGAGTGATCATAGGGTCCAGTGAGTAGCTAGGCGAGCTGGAGACACGGTGATTCAGACAGCTAGCGGGCCGGCGCAAGCAGGCTAGCAGATGGGCCTCCGGGGGACGTCTTAATGGAAGAGCCCGTTGAAACCCCCTCGGACGGTTACGTCGGCAGACCAGTCATGATGGATCGGCGGGGCTCCGTGTAGTAAAAGGGTCCAGGCCAATTGGCAAAATAGGTATTTTAGCCCAAGAATTGGCTGATGGACCTCTTCGCTAGCTGGGAGATGGGCATAGCTCCAGGCTAGCTCCAGGCTAACTGATGCTTGCTTCGGGACAGAGACGTTAGCTAGGAGTAGCCACTTGGATAGCAGCTAGCTAGCTACGACTATCCGGTGTAAAGGTTCAGAGCTTGCGGTAGGAATCCGGAGATGTGGTAGAGAAAAAGCAGTCTGATATGCTCTAGGTTGATATCGCGCTGGAATTGATTGGGCTGAGGCTGGCTGATGTCCGAGTTAACAGTGATGACCGCTAGCAGTGGCTAACTGACTACTAGGTAGCAGCTAATTAGCTGGCTAGCTGCTGATGGGGGTTCCGGTTCTATAGTGTAAAAAAAAGCAGATCCGTACCACATTGATTGAGGCGGGTCGCAGGAGAGTATGTTCAGTCTGTAGATGGAAATTTAGATAAAAAATATTTAAAATATATACGAAATATATACGAACAAAACGATATGTACATGGGACAGGACGGGACGGGACAAGACAAAACAGAAGTCTGACTGCTACGCCATCTTGAGTCATCTCTTTCATGGCTCAATAAGTATATCATCTTAATAATGTATCTTAAACAAATCTACTTTGAAACAAAAGTATACACCTCACACACATAGTTATGGCATAAAAAATAAGACACCTGTAACATGTCAGATAAAGAGTTGAAATGTAGTCAATTTTGAGTTTGCATCCCAATATTATACTTTATATACATCACAGAAGACTGAAATTTGACAAAACCATTTGACATAGAAACACAGAATTTTTGGCAGGTTTTTAGAAATAATGTTAATTAATTAATTCATTGATATTAATACCATTCCACCCATGAGGGCAATTTGGTAATTTGACTGCAGGAAATGAATACTGTCTGAGACTGCTTATAACACCACCACCAATAGGCGGCAGGTAGCCTAGCAGTTAGAGCATTGGGCCAGTAACTGAAAGGTTGCTGGTTTGAATCCCAAAGTTGGCAAGGCTCTGTCAATGTGCCCTTGGGCAAGGCATTTAACACTAATTGCTCCTGTAAATTGCTCTGGATAAGAGTGTCTGCCAAATGCCTAAAATGTAGCCCAATGGGTGCCATTCTTTTTTGACCAAGTTTGAGTTATTTGACCATGTCAAGGGAAAGAAAATCGATAACAATATAACAATAGGTTTTACAGCTTCGCTGTTTATTTTATTTTTGATTGACAAACCCACCACTGTTCCAGATAGAACCTTATAGCCCAAAGTAAAAAGGTATCTGACATATCTCACATGTAAAGAACCACCTAAAGAGCAATTCTATGTGAATAACTCATTTTTTACAAAAAGGTCAGGGAGAACCTTATAAAGCTCATAGTCACAAAATATACAGTTAAAGTCGGAAGTTAACATACACCTACATTGGAGTCATTAAAACWAATTTTTCAACCGCTCCACAAATTTCTTGTTAACAAACTATAGTTTTGGCAAGTCGGTTAGGACATCTACTTTGTGTATGACACAAGTAATTTTTCCAACAGTTGTTTACAGACATATTATTTCACTATAATTCACTGTATCACAATTCCAGTGGGTCAGAAGTTTACATACACTAAGTTGACTGTGCCTTTAAACTGCTTGGAAAATTCCAGAAAATTATGTCATGGCTTTAGAAGCTTCTGATAGGCTAATTGACATAATTTGAGTCAATTGGAGGTATACCTGTGGATGTATTTCAAGGCCTACCTCCAAACTCAGTGCCTCTTTGCTTGACATCATGGGGAAATCAAAATAAATCAGCCAAGACCTCAGAAACAAATTGTAGACCTCCACAAGTCTGGTTCATCCTTGGGAGCATTTTCCAAATGCCTGAAGGTACCAAGTTCATCTGTACAAACAATAGTACGCAAGTATAAACACCATGGGACCACGCAGCCATCATACTGCTCAGGAAGGAGATGCATTCTGTCTCCTAGAGATGAACGTACTTTGGTGCAAAAAGTGCAAATCAATCCCAGAACAACAGCAAAGGACTTTGTGATGATGCTGGAGGAAACAGGCTCAAAGGTATCTATATCCACAGTAAAACGAGTCCTATATCGACATAACCTGAAAGGCCGCTCAGCAAGGAAGAAGCCACTGCTCCAAAACCGCCAWMAAAAAAACAGACTACGGTTTGCAACTGCACATGGGGACAAAGATCGTACTTTTTGGAGAAATGCCCTCTGGTCAGATGAAACAAAAATAGAACTATTTGGACATAATGACCATCATTATGTTTGGAGGAAAAAGGGGGATGCTTGCAAGCTGAAGAACACCATCCCAACCGTGAAGCACTGGGGTTGCAGCATCATGTTGTGGGGGTGCTTTGCTGCAGGAGGGTCTGGTGCACTTCACAAAATAGATGGCATCATGAGGAAAGGATATATTGGATATATTGAAGCAACAGCTCAAGACATCAGTCAGGAAGTTAAAGCTTGGTCGCAAATGGATCTTCCAAATGGAACATGACCCCAAGCATACTTCCAAAGTTGTGGCAAAATGGCTTAAGGACAACAAAGTCAAGGTATTGCAGTGGCCATCACAAGCCCTGACCTCAAACCTTTCGAAAATGTATGGGCAGAACTGAAATTGCGTGTACGAGCAASGAGGCCTAATAACCTGACTCAGTTACACCAGCTCTGTCAGGAGGAATGGGACAAAAATCACCAAACTTATTGTGGGAAGCTTGTGGAAGGCTACCCGAAACGTTTGACCCAAGTTAAAAATTTAAAGGCAATGCTACTAAATACTAATTAAGTGTATGTAAACTTCTGACCCACTGGGAATGTGATGAAAGAAATAAAAGCTGAAATAAATCATTCTCTCTACTATTATTGTGACATTTTACATTCTTAAAATAAAGTGGTGATCCTAACTGACCTAAGACAGGGAATTTTTACTAGGATTAAATGTCAGGAATTGTGAAAAACTGAGTTTAAATGTATTTGGCTCAGTGTATGTAAACTTCCGACTTCAACTGTAGCTGCAAGCAGCAATGAACGGGGTTCACAGGATGACAGATGGGACACAAGAGCCGTTGGATATCAAAGGAAGCACTCTATCATGTAGGAACTACATTATCTTCCATTATGTGCAGTCATGAGTCTAAATATAACATCTGGAGTAAATCTTGTAATGGGAAATTTTAATTGTATGTGTCCACATAACTGAGTATGTGACTAACCTTGTGAAACTGTTTGAAACTATCCTATTCTCATCTCCTGTTCTTTGGGAGCATCGTCCTGTGTTGCAAATCAGCTTGCACCTGCATCCTCCCAAGAACAGGAACTATAAACATATGTGCTTATCACCCAATGTAACTCTGTTTCTCTCTGACCTCAGAAATAAAGAATCTTAGTTTGACTTGGACTACAGCAAATCCTTATTTTATGATATCCACCACAATTTGGCACAATTTGGTAAATTCCTCCTCGTCAAAAGACGGAACGGAGAGACCTGACTGACCTCCATGGGAGTTGAGGGTCAGTGATTGCTTTTACTAAGCTGGTGAGTCATCATTCGAAGATTCTTTATGAATGAAATCACTTTGCGCTAAGTGACAGAGAAAATGATAATTGAAGTAAGAGGAAATGTGCCTTCCTAAATCCCTTTGCGCTAAGTGATCAGAGCATGCTCTACCACAAACTGCGATGCGGGTGGACTGGTGTGGATGACCAGATGGTAAAGTATATGATAGAACTTAACAAAACTCTGAAGTCTATCTATACACAGGTTCGAGCTGCCCTGTCCGAGCCAAAGAGAGGACAGCTGCATAAGATCTCCCCTGACGACTGGATCGTGGTGAAGGATCTGAGACGAACGCACTGGCCCCAACCTCAGTGGATGGGACCATACCTAAGTGCTGTTGAACACTCCAACTGCGGTCAGGATTGCTGAAACGGACACATGGATCCACGGATCCCACTGCCGGAAGGTGGGCAACTCTGAGCACAATCAGATCTGAGGTGATGACGCAATTCACACTTTTCATCCTGGGACTGCTGCTGCTCTGTTCAACAGGACCGATTGGTGTCAGAAGTGGGATGGTAGTGTTGAGTGGTAATGAATATTTTGACAATTCTCCAGCTCACCCCTATGACCCTACCCTGAACTACTTTGATGAACTAATATCTTGATTCGTAAAAAGGTGCCTCAAACTAATGGATAACGGCATCATGTATGTGGACTGACACCTAAATCTGAATGTGAAACTTGCAAGATGTTTCATTCATCAATTGTTCCCACACTGTTTATAAGGCCAATGTCTATCACCCCACACTGTTAATAAGACCAATGTCTATCACCCCACACTGTTAATAAGACCAATGTCTATCACCCCACACTGTTTATTAGGTCAATGCCTATCACTGAGAGGTGTGCAAATACCACAACTCCAAACATGTGTGAACTAAACTGCAGACGACGAATGCCTGGCTGTCAAGCCGATTGTTTAATTGTTCCTGATACTGTTGTTATTGATGTTATTCCTGAATCTTTCTCTTGGTGTTTGAGATTCACTGGTTCTGGGGACCATGTGGTAGAATTGGGAGTGTTGGATAGCCAACACTGTAAAAACGAGGTGAATGACGATTGCCCAACATTTCAACAGGGATTGCACACTTTTGTAACAGTTGCTGGGATAAGCTCAGTAGGAGTACATTGAGGACATTATCGGATTTGTAATCATACTGCTTACCCCTATTTACCTGGGGGATCATAATGCTTACCCCTATTTACATGGGGTACCAAAACATGGTTTATGTGCTCTGGCAAAGGTTTTAACTTTCGTGAGGACTGAACCAATACACCACACCCTGTGATTAGACCAAACATATCATTACCCACTACAATTTTTTTCATGAGATGTCGTTCTACTCTGAGGAGAAGAACACACAGGAACGAGTGATACTGTGCCTTGTTAAAGTATTTACTAGTAAGGGTAATGGAATAAGGGTTAACTTTTTATGGCTGCAGGGGCAGTATTGAGTAGCTTTGATGAAAAGGTGCCCATTGTAAACGGCCAGCTCCTCAGTCTCAGTTGCTAATATATGCATATTATTATTAGTATTGGATAGAAAACACTCTAAAGTTTCCAAAACTGTCAAAATATTGTCTGTGAGTATAACAGAACTGATATTGCAGGCGAAACCCTGAGGAAAATCCAAACAGGAAGTGGCTTCTATTTTGAAAACTCCATGTTCCATAGCCTCCCTTTGCTGGATTTAAAGGGATATGAACCAGATTCCTTTTCCTATCGCTTCCTCAAGGTGTCAACAGTCTTCAGACGTAGTTTCCGGCTTTTATTTTGAAAAATGAGCCAGAACTATAACATCTCGTCAAGTGGTCACATGAGTTTTGCTCGCGCAACAGAGTTTGGACAGCCATTGTTTTTCCCTCTCCTACTGTGAAAGACATTTGCGGTTGATATATTATTGATTATATATTTTAAAAACAACCTGAGGATTGATTATAAAAAACATTTGACATGTTTCTGTGGACATTATGGAAACTATTTGGAATTTTCGTCTGCGTTTAAAAAATAAAATAAAAATAATCTTTATGGAACAAAAGGAACATTTGTTGTCTAACTGGGAGTCTCGTGAGTGAAAACATCCGAAGATCATCAAAGGTAAACAATTCATTTGATTGCTTTTCTGATTTTCGTGACCGAGCTACTTGATGCTAAGTGTACTTATTGTTTTGTCGAGCGATCGATAAACTTACACAAACGCTTGGATTGCTTTCGCTGTAAAGCATAATTTCAAAATCTGACACGACAGGTGGATTAACAAAAGGCTAAGCTGTGTTTTCCTATATTGCACTTGTGATTTCATGAATATAAATATTTTTAGTAATATTTATTGAATGTAGCGCTATGCTATTCAGCGGTTGTTGATGACACTTATCCCGTTAACGGGACTGCAGCCATAACAGGTTATGGCACACCATGGCTTCCTTGGTGTTCTCTTTTCCTTTGAGTTTCAGATTTTAGTATAGATACCTCCTTTTCGATAGACGGGTAAATATCACAAATACTGTGTCTCTTTCTGATTGCAGTATCTCACACTTATCATACATGTTTGACCTGTTGTAGACAGAGGTTTGCTCTCACAAGGTTGGCTCACTGGGAGTGGAACATTGGCTGAACGCCCAGACTCTGTGGTTGCCAGGTGTTCTTTCCTAAGCAGCCGCACGTTGGGACCAAACACTTTGCTGAGAAAGGATGCACTTGGCTATCTTTGTTATACCTAATCATTAGCAGAAACTGGCAATTTAGAACTGTATATGATGTGTGAAGAGTTGAAGGTTTTCAATATTATTAAAACAGCATGCATAATCAGAAGGATAGCTAAATATTTACCAGGAAAAATTCTTCAGCAAATAACACAAGTATTAATTGAGAGTCAGGTGAACTACTGTTCTGTGGTCTGGGGAAATGCATCATCAAGTGAAGTTAGGAGGCTGCAGAATGCACAGAACAAAGCAGCAAGGATTGTTTTAAGGTGGAGATATGGTTCTTCTGTTGCAGTCATGCGCAATGTTCTTGGTTGGTTATCAATCGATAAGATAATTGAAAGGAACATGCTTATTTTATTTCATAATATACATCATTTAAAACGGCCAAGTTCTATTCACAACGGTATTCAGTTGGTAAGAGACAGACATTCCATAAATACTAGGAATAGATTGTCCAGCATCTATGCGTTGTCCAGACAGAAAAGAGAAATAGGCAAAAGAACATTTCGATTTAGAGCAATAAAGAAATGGAATATATTAACTGAGCAAACCAGAAACATTTCAATATATAAATGTAAACATTATTTTAAAACGATTTAAATATAATACATAGAAATGCTGTGGGACTATAGTAGATGAAGAATCAATATTTCTTTAGATTGAGTATTTATTGGGTCATTATGTTAGTATATTATGTATGTTTGTAATAGTGTGTTATATGTGGAAATGTGTTCGTATTATAAATTGTATTTTAATGTTTAAGGACTCTTGGAAGATTAGTACATATGGGGACTAAAAGAGATCCAAATCAAATCAAATCAAATCAAAACTAATGAGATTTACATGGAAGAATTGGTGGACTACAGGATATTATGCCTTTAGACGCTTGCTACATTTAAAATTGATAAAATTATTGTTAATGAATTAACAAAAGGGAGGAGTGTAATGGGAAATTTGAATTGTCTGTGTCCACATAACTGAGTATGTGACTAACCTTGTGAAACTGTCCTATTATCATCTCCTGTTCTTGGGAGTATCATCCTGTGTTGTAAACCAGCTTGCACCTGCGTCCTTGTATAGATAGAGTTCCGCCCAAGAACAGGAACTATCAATGCTTCGCAATTTAGACTGTCTACACTGCGCTGTGTAACTCTGTTTCTCTCTGAGCTCAGAAATAAAGAATCTTAGTTTGACTTGGACTCCATCAAATCCTTATTTTATAATATTCACCACAATCTGAGTTATGGTTCATGAGGAGAAGATGATTTTGACCATTAGCATTACATATGCAAAGAACGAGTTGTTAATAGTTTCCCTGTTATTTGAGATATCAATACCAAATTCAGTGTGGTTCATCTTAGAGACATCCATGATAAAGTTGACAAGTTTCAAGTTGATCGGCAACTGTGGAGTGGATTTATAGTGGTTTAAATGGACACGCAAAATCAACCATCAGAAGATTTTTGAAATATTTGTTGCATAATTTAGCATATTAGTGTATGTGCTAATATGCATCTACGAGTATAGTGTGTCCATCTTTGAATGCATCAAAGTATTTTTTCAAACTCTTTAGGGACTATTGTGATGAGTCCATAGACCACATTTGGAGAGAATCTGACTTTAAGTTCATGACAATAAGATTTTTTATGATTATTTTAAGCATTAGTGTTACATAGTCAAAAAAGTAGTTTCCTTCTTTTTTAAGATATCAATGTCAAACTTAACATGATGGTAATGTACATAACATGATGGTAATTACCACATCATGGTAATGTCTTTGCCCTGAGATGTTTGAAGCTGATGGGCCAGTGTAAAGTGGATTTACAAAGGATTTAAATGGACACGTAAACTCTGATTTCCTGATTTATCAGTAACTCAGCCATCTCTTAACCTTTTACTGTAGTGGGCTAAATCAGAAGACACCTGTACCATGTCAGGTATAGAAATATAACAAAACCATTTGACATAAAAACACTGGATTTTATGTGTTTTTTCAAATATTTTTATTAATTATGATTTTATGAAAAATATGAATAACATTCCACCCAAAAGAGGGCGATGTGGTCATTTGACTGCAGGAAAGATGTACGTGACACTGCCATTCTTTTCGACCAAGTTACTCATGGCCTCAAGTTTCCGTGTGCCAAATAAGTTTCCAATCTATGTTTGAGTTCTTTTTTTTATCAAAGAATAAAAATAGGTTTCACAGCTTCGCTGTGACTCCCTAAATATGGTCAATCCTATTTACAATTGAAGAAGGGAGGAGCAAAGTAAATTGTTTCACCCATTTTCTTTGTGGTAACGTGTTACATTTACTTTTAAATAAGTTATATACTGTAAGTACAAGAATAAGAATTGATTTGAATGTCATCCTATTATTATCTTCAACAATAGTCCTTCAATAAAAAATGTCTCTCTTGTATTCCTATTTATGCTTTTTCATAGGATATAACCGTTAGTCTGTGGCTGGATACACAATGCCCCTTAGGACCTCTGGACTGCTCTCTGTTTAGTGCATGTCAAGACGCCACCAGTCTGGACTATTTCCTCAGGGAAGTGTGTAAGCAAGCTCCACGCTCTGTCAGCTTTCCTAAAATGTTTCAGACTGAAGACGGATGGTGACGATGTGTCACTCTGTGTAACCGGACTTTAACTGCCATGCCCATGTTCTGTTTCTAACAACCCAGCAACTGAATCTCCTGACATCCTCCAATTCGAGTTACACAGCACAATGACACAATAAAATTGTTTATTGAGTAGCTGGTACTTGTTACAACACTGATCCTGTATACAACACTGATCCATAGTGARATTATTGGTTCTCCAAATGCTTAAATTAATTGTATATAAGGTATGAATATGGTACCTAAAAGGCTGCATCATTTGGAAATGCAAAATATCATGAAGCACACATAAATTGAAATAGCCTAAGGGAGTGACTGTCTGACCTCCTCCAATATGTTTCCACAGGCAATTCCGTAATTCTCCAGCCAACATTTAAAGGCTTCCTGTTTGACAGGAAGTTCCCCATCACTCTGTGGGACCAGGGGCAGAGCTCAACAGCGCGAAACGAATGGCAGTGTGCAGGAATCTGGTATAATTTATACCACGTCTCATCACCTCAACTCTCACATATTACGTGGACACACTCATAAGTGTGCACATGTGCGCACGTATGTGAACACAGATACGAACACATGTACAAACACACAAACAGACACCACACTCTCTCATTGACTGATAACTGCTATGCTGGTATGTAGTGGCCATGTACCACTCATTGAAGTAGAAGTTTTTAGATGTTTTTCTCACACTTTTCTGTTCTCTCTGTCTCTCTCTCTCTCTAATTTTCTCACTCACTCACTCACTATTTCACTGTGTTGTTATTGGAATGCGTGTGTGTGCTGGTGCGGACTGTGAAACTGATGAATGACCAGCCGTGGCAGATTCATAGTCCGGATCCTGGTGCAGCTGGAGAGGAAAATAATGGCAAGCTGGGACTGTGCAGGTCTCAGAGCTAATACCTGTCTCCTCCATCAGGAGACCTGGAGGCATTTCTTTTCCCACCCAGCCAAATAAGAGCCATCCCCCAACCCAACCGCCCCTACTTTTAACACCATTCTCCCCTCCAATACAACCCCCACCACAAACATGTACACACACAGGGACACATGCACGCACACACGCATGGACATACACACACATGCATACACGCAGTGGGGTGCTGGTGGCAGACTTTCAGACATGTGTGGGTACTGCAGCATTTGCTGTGTGGGTGTCAACGTGTGATACAAGAACAAGGATGGCTACTCTACTGGACTTTTGGCTTTAGCCCCCTACTGCTCCACCTCAGTGTGCTAGCAGCTGCTCTCTATTACTGTACTCCAAGGATGTGGTTAGAGATCGTCCTACAGATGTCAGATCTTAACTTGATCACTCTTTAGTCGCAAAGAATTTTCCTGCTGCATCGGGAAATTCAAATGAGRCTTGTGATTCTTTGAAAATTAGCAGTTCTCCATGCGAGGGCAGTCAAGTCATTGGGTTCAGGCCTGTTATCAAAATAATTATCTCTCGCTCACTCAAATGCTACGCCTTGGTTCTATTACTGCAAAATTCTATTTAGCTGAAATGCAGCCATGTCCATCAATAAGCGTTGTTTTATATAGCTTAATATCACAAGATATATATTGGTCTCCACTAGGCTATGACATACAAGTGTCAAGTATATCCTAAGGTTAAGAATGAACTGTCAAAATTAAGTTCAATCGCTGCCTGGGGTGGTCTAGGGGTTAGGGCCACTGCCTTCAGTGCGAATTTAGGTCTACCGTGTCGTGTGGGTTTGATTCCGAGCCATGACCTTTTGGCACAAATAACTCAATCTTACCGATTTACTTGATTTAGTTATACATTTCAAATATGGACAGTCCAGGGATATTTTACACCCAATCTTGATAAGAAATGACCATACCAGACACTTTTGGATAGCATAAACTGGAAACGAATAAAATAATAATAGTAGGCACAACCAACAATAGTTTCCATACATATTAGTTTCCATACATGCCACAGTAGTGCCGTGGTAAACAAGGAAATACTTTATTTCTCTATTGTATGGAAAAGGGACTCAATTGTTCAGATGACAATARTGTACCTTAAAAGACTTTGGTTGAAAACAGGACTTACACCAATATCATTTTTTAGGGCGCGAAAATGAGGTGACCAATAATAGTTGCAATTGAGATCAGCGGTGCGGGTGAATTTAGCGCATATTGGTGATTTAACGAGACATCAGCTGGCAATAATAAGGATACTGGCTTTCATTTCTAGGCAGGGTGTCAAAATTGTAATGTTCCAATCACAAGGTACCTTAAAATGCTGCCTTCATTTGGGTGATTTTGAAGGCAGCATCCCATGTATCCTTTGCTGAGGAGGCTATCCCATAATACCTTGCAGCGCAGCAAAAACACAATTTTGGGGGGAATTAATGGAGGACAGAAGTTCCCACTCGGGATAACATTTTCCAGAAGAATAAGGAATAACTTCGCGAAATGTAAGTATAATGTTTATTTATTCATCATATTATGTAAACATTTTCAACAAATTACTTTCATATGAATTTTGAATTCAAATGTTGAGTAACTGTTGTTTATTGCCAAGCTAGCTAGCTATATCTAGGAGATATAAATATGTTTGTTTTTTGGACACATATTTAACCCCAAACTTCCATTCATTTTTTTGAACCGATACTGGGTTACCTTCAGATGAGTCCCGTATGGACGCTACAGATGTTTTCATGAGAATACGGATTTTCGGGATGTCTCATGGTCTGACAAACCCCGCTGTAGCTCGGCCACCTTCCACCGCAGATTCGGAAGGATGACATAGGCAGATGCGGTGGATTGAGACGCAGCCCATGCGTAAACTTATAGATGTTTTAATTTATTATGTTACTT
This sequence comes from Salvelinus sp. IW2-2015, assembly GCF_002910315.2. NCBI lineage: Eukaryota > Metazoa > Chordata > Actinopteri > Salmoniformes > Salmonidae > Salvelinus > Salvelinus sp. IW2-2015. Next base: position 39,790,573 of record NC_036858.1, read on the forward strand.
AGATTCTCCTTGATGTCTCTCACTTGGGAATTACTTTTTTGTTCAATGGTGTTTTAAGGACTTATGCACAGATACAGGAAAACCAATACAAATGTTAACATTTATTCAAAATGGCAAGTATTAACGTCTCAAAATGTTTTTGGTTTTGAGGCTTGGGCATCTGGTGACTGCAGTGCATGTAATCCCCTGCAAGGAGAGAGAAAGGCATCCATAATATTACAATGCTGTATTCATTTCATTGAATATACATTCCTGTTTTATATGCATTTATATAATTATATTGGAGCTGTAATAATTTATCACATGCCAGAATTTGTTTTGTTATCCCATGCCCATTTAGCATACTGTGCAGTATAGGATGAAGTAGCCTAGGCCTTCTAATCTAGTTAGATTTCATCATATCACCTTTCAATGTTAGATATCAATGAATATAAAGCCTATATAAATATCTTGAACATCAGTGTCATTTATGAAAATGCACGGGTGTGGTAATTGTATGAATTAAACACAGTGCAAGCCTACTCATTAGAAAAAAACATTAGGAGCTCTAATGGGATATTAGCTTAAAACACCACTATTCTGGCTATTAATCATTCTTAAACAGTCTGTAAAATAGCTTATTGAACTAGAAACAATGTGTAGCTGTATCACGCATGCAAGCTTACCTGTCATGTCCACAATGATGGAGCAGCAGACCAAGCAATTTGCGAGAAGAGGACCCTATGCAGAAGGATAATTATTCTGGTTGGTGTCAACTTCATTAATTAACAGGTACTGAGGAGATCGATTCCGTTAGTTGTTTACATGGTATTCGTTTCAGATATTTTCATTTTGGGATAGTTGTTCACTGAATTGCTAGCACTAGTTGCTCTCGCTGCAACAATGTCTACACTATTAACAAAAGTCTTGCACTAGGTGGAATGTGAATGCGTTATCACATGAGGCTGCCCTCAAATACTATCCCAAATGGCAGTAGCCTACTAAGGTACAGTAAGTGCCTTTGAAGGCAGGCAGGATTGGTTAAATAAGAACAGAAGCTACACCAACATTAGTTTCCATTCATACAAAGTGTCGAAATGATTGCCTAGCACTGGGCGCAAACTTTTGATGTTRGGAGCGAAAGCATGCTGCTCGGACCACTGCACCATGGCAGTTCACAATGCTCTAGCAAGCCGTGAGAATAATTGATGATACTTGATGGTATGAGGTCGGTTGGTTTGCAGCGCCTTTCCCAAACCATAGCCCTAGCTACGGTATTACATTGTATAGCCTACAAACACCGCTTCCAGCTGCCCCCTTGCAGCGATTCTAATTATTCAATATTAATTCAAATCCTCCTGCAGCAGGATTATTTTTCTCCAGCAACGAAATGGATCATATTAAGATCRGACATCTGTAATGTATCAGTAAATATATTATAGTAGTAGCTTCCTATGCATTTCTCTCATTAGGTTAACATACTCATCCTGAGAGAGGAGCTCCTAGAAGTCATTAGTCAGTTTGGAGTGTGCATATGTTCTATTGACCTGCACTATGTAAATTCCTGCATGCGATGCTTGGCCTGCATATGGCCAGAGTGGCCTACTGCACTGGAGGCTCGTCCGGCATGGTGCCTCATTATACACCAGACTTCCCAGAGTCCTCTCTGTTCATTAGAGAGTTTTGTGTGCCATATGACTTCAGTGGTTTGATGACCTGCGGTCAGGGTAAGGACGTATAGATCTGGCGCTCTGTCTGTTTGTCTGTCCATTTGCTCGCTCACCCATCTGTCTATTTACCTTCTTGTCTGGCTACTGTATTGGACTTGATCCATCTGTATGTTATTGATCTGTATGTCTGGCTCATCATGGGTGTGGAGAATGTGTGTTGATTTGCAACTGTAATCACAAAGAACAAGCCTAGATTTTGATTTGAACCTTTTCAGCTGCTTGTCAGAATGAAGAGCCAGTCAATGAGTTTACCTCCAGGGCGACAACACAGTACTGTCACTCCCCACCATCCTCCGGCTTAATTGTTATTAATCGAGAGCAATTAAAATATGTTTCTCTGTCTGTTTTTTCATGCCTTGACAAGCATGGATATCGTTTACATGCAAAGAGAAACTGTTGAAAAACATTTCCAAGCAATGTCACTGCCTATGCAACGCTCTAAGCAATTCCGGCGCACATCGCGATAAAGCCCATATTTGAATAGGAGCGGATATCAAACACATTCATTAGGTTACATGCTTCACTTGATTAATTATATCTGAAGAAAATTGCAGGCATTTCGGATCTTAGTCTCGTAGTATCGCCATGTGCCACGGATCCCTAATTTCCAAAAGAAAAGGGGGGGCTAGGGCATTTTTTTCTCCCAGACTATCCCGGACAGCCTGCCCCTCTCCCAAAGGAAATGKACGTATTCAAATGTATCTCCATCAATGAGCACAGTAATTATGAATTCAGCACTAATTAGTAGATACACTACTTTCCTTGCATATTTGATTTCCACTGTGAGATGTTAATAAGGGAAGTGCCCATTTTTGTCCTATCTCATAAAAATTCCAGAATGTTGGAGAGGGGGAGGAGGAGAAGGAGGAGGGGAGGGGGGCAGATGGTGAGAGGGAAACAGGGGATGCATTAAGTATGCATGGAAGTCGAAAAAAAGAAGTTTACAGATAATTGGTGTGGTTACTGTTGGGGCTAAAACAACACTGCTTACCTTAGTTAACATTCTGCTGGCTAAACATGCCTTTTATAAGACACACATATTGTATCACTATAGCTGTTCTCTCTGGTCCCCATTTCTATCATTGTTCGCTCTACAAATAAAGCTTTTTCTAATATGACTCTGTTTTCATGGAGCATAAACATTCGATTATGAATAATCTATATAATAATAATAATAATAATAAMGAATCATCTATTTTATAAAAAATATTAACTTCTCTCCTTTCACATGTTGTGAAAGAATATCTGTAAATTCGATGTTTTGTTCAGTGCTAAGGGGTAATAATAATGTGTTTTTCTGCAAGAGAAAATGACTATAAATATTTTCAGAGTCAGATATTGACATCTATAAAAAAAAATGTTTTAGGTCTACGATGTGGTTTATTAATCTAGGAGACGTGATCACTTTGGCAGCTGCCTGTTTTGATGTTCTCATCTTGGCCAGTAATAAACAAAAGTGACAACACCAAAAGAAAATGAACAAATTGAAGACAATACATTACTGTAACATACTCTAAAAAGGATGTGTAATACATACTGAGTATGGGAGACACATAGACATACAAGACATAGGGAAGGGATAGGTAAATATGTTTGTTTTCTTCATGAATTTGCACGTCTAATGTCATGTGTCTGTGTTTATTGTGGATATTTTTGTACTAAACAAACATTTATYTGAACAACAAACAATAAAGTCTAAATATATCAGAACACTGTTGGTGTCAGAAGTGAAATATGTCATATTGCCATCCTGCTCTGATTATGGCCCAGATGGCCATCCATATGTCAGGGACACGGTGCGAAAGGTAATGTCAAAGGTTGTACCTTCACCAATAACACCAGCATATTTCTTGAGCACACACAATTACAGAAGATACAGTGGATTTATCTAATGTATCTAATCATCCCTCTGGAATGGAGATTTTGTACCCATTTGATCTCCTCCTTCTTGACAGGATTGGGCTTTTTTGTGCCAGCCTGCCAGCTTAAGAGGCTGGTCCCCTTCTCAAGGACCTGCTATTGCCATGTGGTGTGTGCGCCAACCTCTTGCTGTACCAGGGAGATAGGGAGCTCACACAAAAACGTATTCACCCAGGCACACACTCAAGCACGCAGGGCCGGACTACCACATCTGGGGACCCAGGGAATCTGCCTCCAGCAGTTTTTTATTTATTCAGGATAAATATATAACTTCCTGCAATTTTACACATTTTGCCATTGTACAGAGAGATAATTTAGCAAGTTGAAAGCTAATTCCCTGCAATTCTACACATTTTGCCATGGCTTTTGACATGTTCATATGCTATCTGGAGGGGMGGCCCAACCTCCACGGGTCCCCCAACGACGTGTTCTTAAAATGCTATCTAGGGGAGCCCTGAACTCCAGGGGGCCCACAACCGACTTGTTCAAATGCTATCTGGCGGGGCCCAAAGGCATGTGCCCTGCATACCCGTTCGGTAAACCGGCCCCGCACGCACGCACGAAGACACACACACAGGATGGGGTATAGACAAACATCGAGTGTCACTCCGGGTCTTACTCTATGTAAAGATCCCTGCTGCAGTAATGAAAGAAGAGGCTACTGAGGATAGTGGCTTAATGACTCCTCTCTTTCTCGCTCTCTCTCTCTCTCTCTCTCTCTCTCACCACACACACACACACACACACACACACACACACACACACACACACACAACGCGCGCGCACGCGCACGCACGCACACACACAAAGTCGGCCCCCTCACACTCTTATTTGACATTGTGTGTGCTTCGCTGGGTTATTATGACAGGCTGAGCGGTGGGGAGGGAATTAAACTATTAAGTAGACATCAGAGGCAGTCTAATGTTTAATGCAGGAGCGGGCATGTGCTGACTGATAATGAATACAAACAGGGCAACGTCTTATTTGTTGTGCTTTTCATTGGGAACGACAGGTGTGCTTGACATCCGCGGCTAATGTTGTGTATGGTCTATTGTTGAACCTCCCTCTCATCTTTTACCCTAGCTTTATATTCCTTCACTTGTCTTCTTTCGTTGTGCGGATTCTCAAGGATATGCGGCCATTATCGTCCGACACGTGCTTACTTTAGTTGAATGCATCTCATGATAATGTTGTAATTCCTGGGAATCATGGTCCTATTATGATAATGTGTGGATAGGATGTGGTAATGGTTGTTAAAAGGTTGCCCTGTTGAGCTGTAATTGGTTCTTTCATACCTCACTACGTTTAGTAGGATGGAGACATGACCTCGCAGGCAGTTGCAGTAAATATGCCATCTTGAGAGTGCAATTATACAATCCAAGCTTCTTGGCTCTATTTCTCACATATTAAGGTACAGACAATATTGGCATTGTAATAGTGGTATAGCAAGTATCAACATTGTTATAAATGTTGAAATATTTCTGTAAAACATTAAAATATTTTTCTTTATGCTTTGAGTGTTATAAGCCTTGTCATCTGTCGTTATGGAAGCCATTTGAAAGCCAACAATCCCCATTGTTATCAAAAAAGGAAAAGGGTAAGGCAATGGAACTCAATACTGCAAGATACCACTAGAGAGGAGAGTAATGGAGAGAGTTCCTTCTTGTTGTTACTAACTTTTCCTAGGACAGGGACTGTACATCTCAGGGTAGGCAGGCCCATAGCACCTCCCTATGGTATTGTACATCCCACTGTGCCGCACTTCTTGTCTCTCATACGCTAAGACATCCATAACACGTGGGCTTGGGCGGGGGAAGCTGATTTTAGCAGTCCTCAGACAGTAATATCTGCAGAAATTCATTGAGAGGAAAATCAAAGGAGACAGTGGTGCTTTATAAAGTGCATTCATTTGGCCATTTGCCATGTTTTCTTACTAGTGGACTGCTGTGATGAATGAGAGGAGAAGCAGATTTCCTCTCCCACCTCTCAGCTCTCCCCTGTGATTAGTAATCTAGAACCTAACCTCCCACACTAGATGAGAATTGTGGGCTTGTACTGCACACATATCTGTGATCATCTCAGTGTTGGGGAAGCTACTGTGAAAATATACTTTACCAAGCTACCAATTACTTTGCACTGGAAGAAGTTAAGCTACACTAAAGCTACCCTTAAGAAAAATATAGTTTACTTGACTAAAGTTACTTTGAAAAAGTAATTCACTACATTGAAACTACTTCCTGAAGAATTATCCTGGTGGGCGGAGATACCAGAGGACGGGCTCATTGTAATGACATGACAACCATGTGTTACCTTTTCATCTATTCCATTCCATCCATTACGATGAGCCTGTCCTCCTATATATCCTCTAGTCTCCACTAAAATGATCATATGAAATGTCATAGACTACAAATTGCAAGAACAAATCACTTTAGTGGGTCATYTGTTAACCGAATGTGTAATTTAGCCTACTAAACAACAAAAATATGTTTCAAGTGAGAATTAGGTAGGTCTGTTGCTGAAAAAGAAAGGAAATGATTGCCTAATTTACCCATATTTTCTTATTTTTGCAAAAAATAAGTTTGGTGTCGTTCCAGTAATTAGTTATACCACTACATGGCAAAAAAGTAATTAACTACTGAAAACACTATCAAGATTCCCATTTATTCAACTACCACCAAGCTACTGCAAAATGTAGTTAAATTACTAGTTGAACTACATGTAGTTCACTACTTCCCAACGCTGTATCATCTTCAGTTATCCTGTTTCATTAACCTTGCTTGACACTGGGCACAGATGTCAGTTCAACGTCTATTTTTTAATAACATTTGGTTGAGTTGTCAACTAAAGTTAATTAAATTGTGAAATCAACATAAAATGTTACCATGACATTGGATGTAGGTTAAAAGTTGTGTGAAAAACTGAAAATTGTCCCTGTCCCTTGATTACTTTTTGCAAATCCAATTAGTTTTCCACGTTGATTCAATGTCATCACATTGAATTTCATCGTGATGGAAACTGTTAATTCAACCAGTTTTTTGTCCAGTGGGTTGTTATCACTTGACAACTTTTAAAAACGTTGCATTATGTGTTTCCCGCCAATGCAATTCATCTTAGAGACATTTYTGATTGAACAACAAGTTTATGCTTTGTTTCACCTCTCAATGGAGCAATGGAGGCATCCAGGCTAGGTCTCCTGCTGTAACCACCCAAAGGTCACTACTTCCCAACCCATGTATCTAAACTACTCACAATGGGTCAAAGAACAATTCAACTTTCCGAATATGTTATTTACTGTATATATAAATGTACAGTTCAGATTATAAATGCTACCCTTAGATAAGGGGGATGAAGTCAATATATTCTAAATGCTGAATCCAGTGAATTAAAGTGGGCTTTTTTCAGTGATAAGGGAGATATACTGCTGTGGAGGGGCGTACCATGGATATTTATGTGGGAGAAAAATGTACATGCTCAGCGGAACGGCTCCAAACCAATTATCTTCCTAGAAGCCCTCCTCTTCATAGCTTCGATGAGTTGTTCACAGTGTGTAATTTGCTGACATGGTCACATAATGGCGACTAAGAGGAGAGGCTTCRAAAAACTGCATTCCTTTATGAAAGAAAAAATGGTTTTGGACAGTACTTAACATGGTGTCTTTGTCCAAACCGAGTTGATATACTTTAAGTGAAGTGAAAGAGATAGACACAAGTAAACCGAAAGGTCCTTATTAGCAGTTTTAGAGAAGCCTGTAACTCTATACCTATACAGAGCATGGTAAAATAAAAATACTGGCCAAATAATGACATTAACAAACCATTAATTGAAATTGGGCATTAAAAATGAGGAGACACTGTAACCCTCGAGGATTACAGAGGTACACTCCTGCTCCATCCTCTGCCCAGGTCTCAGTGACAATACTTTGGGAGGATGGGTCAGATGAAAGACAAGAGAGGGAAAGCAGGATCAAAAGCCACATACTTTCCTGGATGCCTGCTTGTTCTAAGGGCCATACATAGTGCATTGGATTCATATCACAAGGTCTTTGTACAGGCAGAGGCCGCCAACAATTATTCTTTACTTCAATAACAAACCCACGTCTGTCCTCCTRTCCATCAAAGACATAGAGCTCTCCAGAAGTGAAAATACGCATCATATATGAGTCATTCCGCTTCTATGAAATTTAAATAACCTCTTTGAACATCGTCTTTGGTACCATACTGCCCGGTATATGTCAGCATGTTTAAAGACATAGCAACACTTCCCCCTCACTTCTTTTCATTTTAAACATAGTATAATAAATGTGGTTCTTTATCACACTGAGAGAAACTACAGCACATAACTTCTCATAGCTCTCACTCCCTCCATTCCCAATCAGTAAACACATCCACTCCCCCGCTCTGACTGACAATAACTAAGTTTACCACATCCATCCAGAGCTGTTATCCGAGCGTAACCTATAAAACAGAAATAACACCGAGGTTTACTCACAGTGAGGGTGATCCGCAGACTGGACCTGGGCAGCCATTTGTAGTGACAGGACCGCCCATCATGCTACCCTAACGGGGTCAGGAGGCTGCATGGGGACTTGATCCAGAGCGAYGCCAAGGGGAGAGGGACCGCAGAAAGGATGGATGGAGGGAAGGACAGTCTGATTACATCGTTTTTCAACACCTCAAAAAGGCCTGTAATGACCGCTGGGCGGCTAGATTGACAGCTGGCCTCTTTGCTAATATATTTTGGAGTGATTTGTCAAAAATGAGGAAATTGTGCTTGCTGACCCATCTCGCTTAGGCATGAGTGACTCAATTGGCCGCTCTTGACGACCAGTGGTGTAAAGTAACWAAGTAAAAATACTTTGAAGTTCTACTTAAATATTTTTTTGGGGTATCTGTAATTTACTTTACTATTTATATTTTTTACAACTTTTACTCCACTACATTCCTAAAGATGTTTTATTTTTTAAACCTTTCATACATTTTCCCTGGCACTCGCTACATTGAGAATGTTTACCAGGACAGGAAAATTGGCCAATTCACGCACTTATCAAGAGAACATGTGGTCATCCCCTATTGCCTCTGAGCTGGCGGACTCACTAAACACAAATGCGTTGTTTGTAAATTATGCCTGAGTGTTTGAGTGTGCTATACGTAAACATTAAATAAATAAAAAATGGTTCCATCTGGTTTGCTTAATATAAGGAATTTGAAAGGATGTATAACATTTACTTTTACGTTTGATGCTTAAGTATATTTAAAACCAGATACTTTTAAACTTTTACTAGTAGTATTTTACTGGGTGACTTTCACTTTTACTCTAGTCATTTTCTGTGAAGGTATCTTTACTTTTACTCAAGTATGACAATTGGATACTTTTTCCACCACTGTTGACAACAAGAGCGACATGCAGTATTAGTCAAAAGTTTGGACACACCTACAAATTAAAGGGTTTTTCTTTATTTGTACTATTTTATACATTGCAGAATAATAGTGAAAACATCAAAACTATGAAATAACACATATGGAATAATGTAGTAACCAAAAAAGTGTTAAACAAATCAAAATATATTTGAGATTTGAGATTCTTCAAAGTAGCCACCCTTTGCCTTGATAACAGCTTTTCACACTCTTGGCATTCTCTCAACCAGCTTCATGCTTCATGAGGTAGTCACCTGGAATGCATTTCCATTAACAAGTGTGCCTTGATAAAAAAATATTTGTGAAATGTCTTTCCTTCTTAATGCGTTTYAGCCAATCAGTTGTGTTGTGACAAGTTAGCAAAGATAGCCCTATTTGGTAAAAGATCAAGTCCATATTATGGCAAGAACAGCTCAAATAAGCAAAGAGAAACGATGGTACATCATTACTTTAAGACATGAAGGTCAGTCAATGCGGAAAATTTCAAGAAATTTGAACTTTTCTTCAATTGCAGTCGCAAAAACCATCAAGTGCTACGATAAAACTGTCTCTCATGAGGACCGCCACAGGAAAGGAAGACCCAGAGTTACCTCTGCTGCAGAGGATAAGTTCATTAGAGTTACCAGCCTCATAAATTGCAGCCCAAATAAATGCTTCACAGAGTTCAAGTAACAGACATATCTCAACATCAACTGTTCAGCAGAGACTGCGTGAATCAGGCCTTCATGGTCTAATTGTTACAAAGAGACATGTTTGGGCCAAGAAACACAAGCAATGGACATTAGACCTGTGGAAATCTGTCCTTTGGTCTGATGAGTCCACATTTTGGAGATTTTTGGTTCCAACCGCTGTGTCTTTTTGAGACGCAGAGTAGGTGAACCGAGGATCTCTGCATGTGTGGTTCCCACTGTGAAGCATGGAGGAAGAGGTGTGATGGTGTGTGGGTGCTATGCTGGTGACATAGTCAGTGATTAATTTAGAATTCAAGGCACACTTAACCAGCATGGCTACCACAGCATTCTGCAGCAATACGCCATCCCATCTGGTTTGCGCTTAGTGGGAGTATACTTTTTTTTTCAACAGGACAATGACCCAAAACACACCTCCATGCTGTGTAAGGGCTATTTGAAGAGTGATGGAGCTGAATCAGATGACCTGGCCTCCACAATCACCCGACCTCAACCCATTGAGATGGTTTGGGATGAGTTGGAGTGCACAGTGAAGGAAAAGCAGCCAACAANATCAGATGACCTGGCCTCCACAATCACCCGACCTCAACCCATTGAGATGGTTTGGGATGAGTTGGAGTGCACAGTGAAGGAAAAGCAGCCAACAAGTGCTCAGCATATGTGGGAACACCTCCAAGACTATTGGAAAAGCATTCCTCATGAAGCTGGTTGAGAGAATGCCAAGAGTGTGCAAAGCTGTCATCAAGGCAAAGGGTGGCTACTTTGACGAATCTCAAATATAAAACATATTTAGATGTTTTTAAACACTTTTTTCTTTACTACATGATTCCATCTGTGTTATTTCACTTCTTCACTATTATTCTGCAATGTAGAAAATAGTAAAAATAAAGAAAAACACTTGAATGAATAGGTGTGTCCAAACTTTCGACTGGTACCGTAGCTTCTTTAGCAACATTTTGAATGAACAAAACYAAAGTCATAACAAAATAATAAAGAACATACCAGAGGATATATTTTCCAAACAGTAGGGCTGTAGATATGGTAAATGCTTTAAGTGAAATCTTTCAGAGTGTGGGACAGATTTATTCCCATGCATTCTGTAATACTGCACTTTAAGCCTATAKTTGGTTTTCGTTGGAGGGAAATGTTTTGTTTTTGTGTTTCCTGAGTATCTACAAATATTCCCTCCAGGCATGCTGTGGTACAGTATTGTACCACCTGTTTTCAAGGCAAACTCACTCCCCAGGGCCCCTCAACAAATCATCTTCTCTGTCTCTCCTGCGGGGAAAGAGACATAGTCACTCTAGGGTTTAGGGTGTCACATCAGGCTGAAAGATGCTATTTTCAACACTTTCATTTTTCCAACAGGTAAAGGAAGAATCTCTCTGGGCTATAATGGAAAATAAGCAATTATCAAATTAGTCAAGGGGTCTGAAATCTAAAGGAAGATTCTTTGTCTTGTCATTAATTTAATCCATCTGTATATTGAAATAGTTATTATCTGGGGTGTTTTGCCTCCAGTATTGAATATTAAATCCTGCTAATTCATTTTTGCTACKTGTCATTATCCTGTTCAAAACAGAACATTTGCTTCAGTGCAGTCAGATACATTTTGTCTCATTGTTTCAGGCTTTAAGGCGTAATGATTGATCTGGATTAATACTCCTGTTTTCAATCCTCACCTCTCTCTCCAAGGTTATTGGCCAAAATCCATAGGTTGTTCTGGGATGCTACTTCATCAGCCGAGGTGGCAGAACATCATGAAGAGTTAATAATAATCTGGCCTGTGGTTTAAAGATGTGGCACAATGAAAACAGTGCAAACCCATATGACGCAGAATCTTTAGAGGTTGTTAATGTAGACCCAGATCTGTCTCTGAGTCACACTATGACAGACAAGTTCCAGCAAGATGACACAGAAGTTAATAGAATATACTCCCTAGGAGTTGAACACTGATACAGCCACCATTGTGTTCTGGTGTCACGAAGGTGAATCATTTTCCACCAAGTTGCTCAACTTCATGTTGAAACCTTCACTTTATTTTTCAATAACAAAATGTACCATGCATTTAATGTGTTCTGTGGCGTGAAAGAAAGGACAGTTTGGTGTGTGTGGTGCCATGTCGAACATACAGGTAACTGCCAAAATAATGGAAATACCAACATAAAGTGTCTTAATGGAACATTGGGCCACCACGAGCTTCCAAAACAGCTTCATTACGCATTGGCATAGATTCTACAAGTGTCTGGAACTCTTTCTCCGAGAATAAATTCCATAATTGGGTGTTTTGTTGATGGTGGTGGAAATTGCTGGCTAACTTCTTATGGCTGGGGGCAGTATTGAGTGGCTTGGATGAATAAGGTGCCCAGAGGTGCCCAGAGTAAACTGCCTGCTACTCAGTCCCAGTTGCTAAGATATGCATATTATTAGTATATTTGCATAGAAAACACTCAGAAGTTTCTAAAACTGTTTGAATTATGTCTGTGAGTAAAACAGAACTCATATGGCAGGCAAAAACCTGAGAAAAAAATCCAACCAGGAAGTGGGAAATCTGAGGTTGGTCGTTTTTCAACTCATTCCCTATTAAAGATACAGTGGGATAATGCTTCCACTAGATGTCAACAGTCTTTAGAACCTTGTTTGATGCTTCTACTGTGAAGGGGGGCCGGATGAGAGGGGATTGAGTAAGGTCTCTCCCAGAGTGCCACGAGCTGACCATGCGCGTTTATGTGAGAGTTAGCTTGAGTTCCATTGCATTTCTGAAGACAAAGGAATTCTCCGGTTGCAACATTATTCGAGATTTATGTTAACCTTTTCTCAATATAGGGGGTGCTGTTTCAACATTAGCATTTATCGTCTCCAAATTAAACTGCCTCATACTCAATTCTTGCTCGTACAATATGCATATTATAGTTATTATTGGATAGAAAACACTCTCTAGTTTCTATAGCCGTTTGAATTATGTCTCTGAGTGAAACAGAACCCATTCTACAGCACTTTTCCTGATATGGAGTGAGATTTCAGACATTTTGGCCTCTGGTCCCAGGTCAGTTTTAAAGTCCCTGTAAATCTTATGAGGATACAAACACTGCCCATGCCTTCCAATAGATGTCAGTAAGAGGTGACAATTTGAATGGAGTCGATTGCGCAATCAGGGCCAGTATAAAACAGAAAAGACCGGATGTACCGTTCTTTTCCCGCTGCGCCTCACGCAAGATGGACGTCGGACTCTCTCTCTTTCCAAGCGTTGGTTTAGCCACTTATATATCGCCGGTCATGTTTTTACTCGTTATAGGTGTTAAAAACATCATAAGGTAGTTAATTTAAACCGTTTTATAGCAATTTATATCCGTTTAGTGCGATTTTGAGGTATTGCTTTGTGATGCACATTGAAGCACCGGGCACGTTTCGGGGTCCCGGTCGAACGTTAGTGGGCATTTCGACGGACAAGAGGACAGCTTTCGACCAAAAGAAGATTAGACCCAAGAAAGGATACATTGCCCAAGATACTGATGGAAGAACAGCTCACAGTAAGAACTATTTATGATGATAAATCGCTGTTCTGTTGAAAATTTTTAAACGCATATGTCGCCATTTTGTTATGTGTAGCTTCGCTTGGCGGACCCGGTATTGCACAGTAAGGATAATTTTACAAATTTAAGTCAGCGATTGCATTAAGAACTAATTTGTCTTTTCGATTTCCTGTCAACCCTGTATTTTTTAGTCAAGTTTATGATTAGCTATCGATTAGACTAGATCACTCTCAAATATAGCGCCCGACATTTTCAGGGCAGTTTTGCTAGTATTTCTCATTGTATAACCACGTTTTTTTGGCTAAATATGCACATTTTCGAACAAACTCTATATGTATTTTGTAATATGATGTTACAGGAGTGTCATCGGAAGAATTCTGAGAAGGTTAGTGAAAAAAATTAATATATTTGGTGATCATAACGTTATCGCTCCCCTTGCTTTGATTCATGCTGGGTAACGTTTGCACATGTGGTATGCTAATATAACGATTTATTGTGTTTTCGCTGTAAAACGCTTAGAAAATCTGAAATATTGTCTGAAATCACAAGATCTGTGTCTTTCCATGCTATGCTCTTGTCTATTTTTATGAAATGTTTTATGATGAGTAAATTGGTAATACACGTTGCTCTCTGTATTTATTCTAGTCGAGTTGTGATGGTGGGTGCAATTGTAAACTATGATTTCTACCTGAAATATGCAAATTTTTCTAACAAAAACTATCCTATACAATAAAATATGTTATTCAGACTGTCATCATGATGAGGTTTTTCTTGGTTAGTGGCTATCAATATCTTTATTTGCCGAATTGGTGATAGCTACTGGTGGAGAGAAAAAATGGTGGACAAAGAAAAATGGTGTCTTTTGCTAACGTAGTTAGCTAATAGATTTACATATTGTGTCTTCCCTGTAAAACATTTTAAAAATCAGAAATGATTGCTGGATTCACAAGAAGTGGATCTTCATCTGGTATCTTGGACTTGTGATTGAATGATATTTAGATGCTACTATTTACTTGTGACGCTATGCTAGCTATGCTATTCAGCTTTTTTACTGGTGGGGTGGGGGGTGCTCCCGGATCCGGGTTTCTGACTCGTTAGAAGTTAAAACATCCTAAAGATTGATTCTATACTTCGTTTGACATGTTTCTATGGACTGTAACAGAACTTTTTGACTTTTCGTCTGCTCCTAGTGAACGCGCTTCGTGAGTTTGGATTTGTTTACCAAACGCGCTAACAAAAGGAGCTATTTGGACATAAATTATGGACATTATCGAACAAAACAAACATTTATTGTGGAACTGCGATTCCTGGGAGTGCATTCTGATGAAGATCATCAAAGGTAAGTGAATATTTATAATGTTATTTCTGACTTCTGTTGACTGCACAATATGGCGGATATCTTTTTGGCTTGTTTGGGCTCTGAGCGCCGTGCTCAGTTTATTGCATGGTGTGCTTTTTCCGTAAAGTCTTTTTGAAATCTGACACAGCGGTTGCATTAAGGAGAAGAGGATCTAAAATTCCATGCATAACAGTTGTATCTTTTAGCAATGTTTATTTTGAGTATTTCTGTAAATTGATGTGGCTCTCTGCAAAATCACCGGATGTTTTGGAACTACTGAAAATAACGCGCCAATGTAAACTGAGATTTTTGGATATAAACATGAACTTTACCGAACAAAACATACATGTATTGTGTAACATGAAGTCCTATGAGTGTCATCTGATGAAGATCATCAAAGGTTAGTGATTAATTCTATCTCTATTTCTGATTTTTGTCACTCCTCTCTTTGGCTGGAAAAATGGCTGTGTTTTTCTGTGACTTGGCTCTGACCTAACATAATCGTTTGTGGTGCTTTCGCCGTAAAGCCTATTTGAAATCGGACACTGTGGTGGGATTAACAAGAAGTGTATCTTTAAAATGGTGTGAAATACTTGTATTTAATTTTAATTATGGGATTTCTGTAGTTTTGAATTTGGCGCCCTGCACTTTCACTGGCTGTTGTCATATCGATCCCGTTAGCGGGATCTCAGCCATAAGAAGTTGTAAATGCTGCTCCAGAATCTCCCATAAGTGTTCAATTGGGTTGAGATCTAGCGACTGAGACACACACACACACACCCTTTATACCTCCTATTTTCCTTTGAGACCACTCTTTCAAAGTCACTGAGATCTCTTCTAGCTATGGTAGCCAAAATAATGGGCTTTTGTATTCATGACCCTAAGCATGATGGGATGATAATTGCTTAAATAACTCAGGAACCACACCTGTGTGGAATACCTGCTTTCAATGTACTTTGTATCCCTCATTCACTTTTGTTTCCTTTTTTTGGGCAAAGCAACATCATGTCTGATGTTATGAGAATATAGATTAGTTACACTGTGATAACTATGATTCGAAAGCACAGCGAAACCTTGGATTTATCTAGCAAACAAACACGGTTAAAAATTGAAAGCAGAAGTTTTCTAACCTCTTCTAGCCCTTTTCCTTCGAAAACTAAATCAGAGGAAACAAAGTTTACTTATTTACTGTCTGCCATACTTATCTACTAATGATGAAACTGACATCTGTCAACAATTCCTTTTTTTCCAGGAATAATGAATATATTTACAAGTAATTCAGAGCTACAGTTGCCTCTAGACAATTGAGCTTTCCCACCTCTGTATATTATTCAAAACTGCAGCCTCACAAAAGGAAAATCTTCTATTATCCGCACTAACATATGAGCCTGAGAAGAAACACAGAGTAAAACAGTGACTTAATATTTCATATTGGTAAGATTATTCATCTGCACAAAGACACTTCATTTCACCCCCTTACATTGAAACGTCCTCATTAGAAAATGGGGCATGTACATTCTAACTTTAAAAAAATGAAAATACTTTAAACAGCTTATATCTAATGAACTATGATTTAATTTTGCATGGTTAAAAAAATCTATTTGCATGGCTCATAATTACAAGCGCAGGCATGGTTATTAAAATGAAGGGCTAGGTTCTGAAGTGATACACTATTAATTGGTTCCACCTTAAGAATTAATTGATTGTCTTTGCAAGAGAGTCGGTTTAATCACCTCTTAAAGGAGGAAGAATACACATAAATGCACCTACACACCTGCACATGCACACACACATACACACGCACACACACACACACACACACAATGTTATTACCGTTCTTATTTCTCCTCAATTTGGAGCTGTATCATTTGTCTGTCTTTCAGCCCCGAGGGAGAACCAACCTAGCTGCTAGCAGAGTTTAGCATTTGATCATGTGTGTCAATATCAAACTTTAAAGCAGGATTATATACTAATGTCCGCAATAGGGGTAATGGTTTTACATGTGTTAAGGTTAATGCCAACCCTTTAATGTGTACAGTTCTGCTTTAGACAATCCCATGACAGAAGATAAATCTGTAATTCACAGCTTTCCTGTGAATGATAACACAATGAGGGATTTATTTTTATTTTTATTAAATATCCAAAACATACAATATACTTGCAGTGAAGCCGCTTAACAATTACACCACACCAGTCATCCAACAGACTCCCATTCAGAGTGACACACAGAAGCATCCAGGGTCAACGTCCTGCTCAAGGGCACGTCGACAGATCTCCAACAAGGCCCCCCAAAAAATGGGGATGCGAACCCTCCAAGATCCCCCCCACAGTTCCCAAAGGGCTGTCCCTCAACCATCTGAGACCCCTCCCACAGTCACCCCCACAAGAAAAAAAAGAAAAAGAAAAAGAAAAGACAATAATAAAAAATAAAATTAATTCCATTCCGCACCCCCAAGAACCCCCCCCCCCCATGCACCAACAACTAAGAAAATGAACTCATGAGAAAAAAGAATAAGACGAAAGAAAACAGAAAACAACAATGCAAAAAAAACAAAGGACATCAAGGACAACTAAAATCATAACAGCAAGGCCAACTGTATATGTTTGAGTGCATGTCTGGCACTATTTACATATGTGTGTGTCCGTGTACAGTATGTTTGTATTTGAATGAGAGTGTGTGTATATGCATGTGTACAAACACCTGCACGGCATCAGCCTCAGACAAACCGGCATTAGCAGTAAAAACACTGCCCCTCAGTGTCATTCAAACTTACTTTTTATTATGTTTTATTTTGACTTTATTTTTTATACTTGAACTTTGACCATCATTCTATCTCCTGCCCAGCAACTCAACTCCCACTTCTCTCCAATTCCACATCCCAACCCTCAGCTTCCCTCAGCCATCCCACCTATCTCTGCTGGCCATCCTTTCCGGATTTCTACGCAAAATACTCTACCGCTTGTTTTTGAAATAAAAGCAAATTTTTTGTTCATTAAAATAACTTCAAATTGATCAGAAATACAGTATAGACATTGTTAATGTTGTAAATGACTATTGTAGCTGGAAATGACAGATTTTTTATGGAATATCGACATAGGCGTACAGAGGCCCATTATCAGCAACTATCACTCCTGTGTTCCAATGGTTTTTTGTGTTAGCTAATACAAGTTTATCATTTTACAAGGCTAAGTGATGATTAGAAAACCCTTTCGCAATTATGTTAGCACAGCTGAAAACTGTTGTTCTGATTACAGAAGCAATAAAACTGGCCTTCTTTAGTCTAGTTGAGTATCTGGAGCATCAGCATTTGTGGGTTCGATTACAGGCTCAAAATGGCCAGAAACAAATAACTTTCTACTGAAATTCGTCAGTCTATTCTTGTTCTGAGAAATGAAGGCTATTCCATGCGAGAAATTGCCAAGAAACTGAAGATCTCATACAATGCTGTGTACTACTCTCTTAATAGAACAGCGCAAACTGGCTCTAACCAGAGTAGAAAGAGGAGTGGGAGGCTCCAGTGCACAACTGAGCAAGAGGACAAGTTCATTACAGTGTCTAGTTTGAGAAACAGACGCCTCACAAGTTCTCAACTGGCAGCTTCATTAAATAGTACACAAAACACCAGTCTCAACGTCAACAGTGAAGAGGCGCCTCCGGGATGCTGGCCTTCTAGCCAGCATCTAGACATTCAATCTGCACAAAGGCAATTTTTAAACAATGGATGAGAATTTCTTTGTAATCTACTTGAGAACCATTTAGGGTTCAAGTAAAACTTTTGAATAAGTGAATCTTTTAGAGAGAGGTTTAGTGCTTTTATATTTAATAATCTCAACCCACCCAATACATATTCATTATATAGATAGGCACGCTTTATTTTGTCTGGTTTACCGTCCCTGAAATATTTTTGGCTCATATGATTTGAAAACGAATCATCACGAATAGGCAGCTCCAAAAGTAAGTGAGTAAATTCAGATATGACTAAGGAGTTAATCAGGGCAATTTTTCCATAAATAGACAGGTATTTACCTCTCCATGGTTGCAGGATTTTGTATATTTTACAAGTTTTCTATTGAAATTCATTGTGGAGAGCTAATTTATATATTTTGTGAAATGAATGCCAAGTATGTCTACTTCACCGTCATCCCTTTTTATAGGTAAACTGCAAGGTAATGTAAAAGTTGTATTTTTTAAAGATCCAATACGTAGTATTGTACACATATCATAATTAGGTTTTGGTCCAGAGAGTCCAGAAAAGTTATCTAGATCTTCAATGAGACATTGCAGGGATCTATCTTGCGGACTTAATATAGAACTTGAGTCATCAGCATACATGGACACCTTTGTTTTTAAACCTTGGATTTCTAATCCTCTAATGTTGTTATTGGATCTGATTTTAATAGCTAGCATTTCGATGGCCATAACGAATAGATATGGTGACAGCGGACACCCTTATTTAATTCCTCTTGACAATTCAAAACTCTCTGAGAAGTAGCCATTATTTACTATTTTACACCTGGGGTTGCTATACATTACTTTTACCCATTTTATAAGAGAATCACCGAATTGAAAAAATCCAGGCATTTATAATTAAATCCAGTATTACTTTATCAAATACCTTTTCAAAATCCGCTATAAATACCAGGCCTGGCTTCTTAGATGTTTCATGATGTTCTATTATTTCTAGTAGTTGTTGTATATTATCTCCAATGTATTGTCCATGTAAAAAAAAACAGGATGAACAATACCTGGTAAAACCCTTTTAATTCTGAGTGCAATGCATTTCGCTAGTATTTTTGCATCACAACATTGAAGTGTAAGGGGCCTCCAGTTTTTTAGAAAGACTGGATCTTTATATTTGCCATCTGGGTCTTGTTTTAATAATCGTGAAATCAGACCTTCCTGCTGAGTACCTGACAGACTACAATTTCTGTAGGAGTAGTTAAAACAATCTAACAATGTAGCTTTTAGTTAATCAAAAAAGGCTTGACATACCTCTACCGGTATGCCATCAAGCCCTGGGGTTTTTCCAGACAGAAATGATTTAATAGCCTCAAAAGTTTCTTCCTCTGTAATTTGGCATACGCACTGATCTTTCTGTACATTTGTTAATTTTCAATTTTTTGTATTATTTGGAAAGAATTCCTTACCGTAATCATCATTCAGTGCGAGAGGATGAGACGGAAAATAGAACATCTGCTTAAAACATTTAGCTTCCTCTTTTAAAATATAATTCGGAGAATCATAGATGTCTCCTTCTTAACGAGTTTCTGCAAATTATTTTTGTTAGCGTTCCTGTGTTGGAGATTCAGGAAGAATTTTGTGCATTTTTCTCCACATTCCATCCAGTTTGCTATATTTTTGTAATTGTCACGTTCTGACCATAGTTCTTTTGTGTTTTCTTTGTTTTAGTGTTGGTCAGGATGTGAGCTGAGTGGGCATTCTATGTTGTGTGTCTAGTTTTCACGTTTCTATGTTTGGCCTGATATGGTTCTCAATCAGAGGCAGGTGTTAGTCATTGTCTCCGATTGGGAACCATATTTAGGTAGCCTGTTTTGTGTTGGGGTTTGTGGGTGGTTGTCTTCTGTCTTTGTGTTCTATGCACCAGATAGGACTGTTTCGGTTTTGCCACATTTGTTATTTTGTATTTTGTAGTGTTCACGGTTTTGTCGTTATTAAACATGATGAACACTAACTACGCTGCGTCTTGGTCCGATCCCTGCTGAAATCTGCCGTTACAGTAATAGATTATATTAGATCGTTCTTGAATAAGTTCTTCAAGTTCTTTTTGTTTTTCCACTAACTTATTTTGTATCGCTGTAGTATCGTTTTTATTGCTATCTCCCTGTACTATTAGTTAATGTATATCCCTTGTTAGTCTTGTCTCTTTCGTCAGAAACTGCTTTTTTATAATTGATGAATATTGAATTGAATGACCTCTGAAGGTACATTTAAAGGAAGGTACATCAATAAGTGAATTTGCTGTTCCTATATTATACTGGAAAAATTCAGTTATGAATTATTAAAAATAAGTTGTCCTCCAGTAAACTTTGATTAAATTTCCAATATCCCCTTCCACGTGGAAAATCTATAAGAGTTGTGTGAAGGCCAATTAGATGATGATCCGATTGCATTCTGTCTCCTATTGAAACTTTTTTAACCTTTGATGAAAGAGAGAAAGAGACAAGAAAGTAGTCAAGATGACTAGCTTGATTCAGTCTCCTCCATGTATATCTCACTAGGTCGTTTTTTTTGTCTCCAATATCCACTATTTCTAATGTGTCTATAATTTTTCTGATTTCCTTAAGGGCACGGTGATGATAGTTTGTAGAGTTATTTCCTTTACGGTCCATTGAAGTACTTAACACAGTGTTATAGTCTCCTACTATAATAATTTGATCATGTGTTGCCTGTAGGTTCAATAAATTGGTATACATATTTTCGAAGAAATATGGATCATCCTGATTTGGACCATATAGATTAATGAGACAAATCTCTTTTTCGTCCACTTTCATATTCAAAAAGATCCACCTTCCTAGAAAATCATTCCTAACTATTTGCACATTCAGATTTATATTTTTGTTAATTAATATCATCACACCTTTTGACTTCCTTTGTCCACATCAGAAACATTTTTCACCACCCCATTCCTTTTCCCACGCAACTTCATCTAAGGATGTAGAGTGAGTTTCCTGTAAACAGTATATGTTATATTCCTTTTCTTTTAGCCACGTAAAGACTGATCTTTTTTTATAATCTGCTAAACCGTTACAATTATAACTGGCTATACTTATTTCACCCCTTACTATAACTAGATACTATTCTCAGGCTAAATTGACCATAATCAGTGCTTGTAAAATTACTACCATCAGAGGTATTATGATGGTCAAAACTAGAGCTTTCAAATGTCTGATATTTAGGATTCAAGAAATTGGTTCTAGCAATATATGTTTTATTCTCTTGCCTGTTTGCTTGTGAGCCAACGCCACAGATGTCAGAAAATTGAGACAAGATATTATGTATGTAATAAACTTGGGTAAGTCGAGGTGTATGATATTGGATGTGATTTAGTGAGAGTGTGAACGATGTCTGTATAAGAGTAAGACTATAATGTGTGCTGTTCAAATAAATAAAACATCACCAATTTGCATGGTTGAGTGTCTATGTGTGTAACATGTAGTGCATATATCCTTAATATTCATGATGGTAATTGTAATCCATATCGTATCACCATCATAGGTGCATCATAATTACCTTTAACATCATTGAAAAACACATCCCAGAATTTCCATAGCAATTGACGTTTCACATGATCATGAAAGAGACCTTGCATTACTATAGAGACGGTTTCACTACAGTACAAATGTATCCCGTACAATATGTTATTATTCCCCAATGTCCCTATTCAGATATCTCCCCCTTGCTTGTTGTAAACATATATAAACATGTAGACATAGAAAAGATAGACAAACAAGAAACATATTAAATTATAGAACAGTTCTTGACAATAGAGAGAGAGAGGGGAGAGAAGAGAAGAGAAAAGAGAGAAAGAAAGAGTGAGAGAAGAGAGTGAGATCAAGTGTGTATGTGTATGTATTAGTCCGTACAGTATGTGTACTTCATAGTGTTCAGATATTTTTACAGTTCCCTTACTTTCTTTTTTTCGTAACCTGAAGTCCCTGTAGAATTTAGTACAGCCATGGTGTTATGGAGCTGTCTCGGAGTAGCTGTCCATCTATAAAGAGTTTGCCCACAATGAGAAAGGCACGCTTACCCCTCTCCCTCTGTTGCCTCTGTACAGGATATAGTCTCTTGCGACGTTAGTTTATCTTCCGTGGAAATTGGTTATTGAGCCCGAATTTGGTGCATTTTAGCTCCCTTCCCCTGTTTTTGATCAGCTCCTTTGTTGGTAATGTTCAAATTTTGCGATGATCGGTCGGGGACCCTTGGTCTTGTCGCTCCGAGCTCCAAGTCTGTGTACACGGTGGAAAGCCACCTTGTTTACAGTCTCTAGAGGAAGTTTCAAGGCGGATTGCATGATTGATTTACTGAAAGATTAATTTAGTTGATACTGAGGGACTCCATATCGTAGTACAAATTCATTTTGCTATGATTTGGTGTCTTCTGGGTATGTAGGAGAGACAGAAAAAAATCCCACAGCTCACTTTAATTATTTCTATACATTTCATTATGTATATGGTTAAAAATATATATATATATAATTAAGTCTGGATATTTCCTTAGCATACTGTACAAAAAAAGATCTTTGCTTGGATTGTGGCCGTATTATATGCACACACACATGCAGTCATCCATGATCACTCTATTCCAAGTGTGTGTATGTGCATGCGTGTGTGTTTACGTGTGTTTGTGAAAGAGCTGTGCCGCCCAACTGCTTGTGTTATATTTATTCGACAGAAGATATATATTGTACACCTCTCCTGGTGGGACTGACAGCAAACACCCCCACAATGCTGTGAATTACATGCAGGTCTGTTAGACACCAGATCACATGATGGGATTAATGGACTGGCGTCTTCAAAGCTGCTATTACAACTCCTGAGATGTGATACAGGCTCCCCCATTGCTCTCTGCAGGGGTATGTGGATCTTCCTCTGAGAATTACCTGACACCGCCGCGTCTCCCTGTCTCTGCTCTGGGAAACAAGTGCTCTGGCTCAGAGTTGAACAGCAACATCAGTCGGAGACGCTCCCTCCACGCTGCTCAGTGCCAACAAACCTTATTAAGTCCCCTGTGTGAGCCGCCATCATGGTTACATGAGTTGACATCAGAGAAAGGGAGAAAGGGTGGTATTATTGGAGATCATGTGGATTAGTGATGGGAAATGCCATATTTATTTGAATAAGGAGGAACACTCAGACGTTATTACTTGATGGTAGTCTGAGGTCTTATGCGATCACCCTTGTGTAATCTTAGGATTGTCAGAATTAAATTAGTGGTGGAGTAGCTGTACAGTGGTTTCCCACTGGGCCAAAACTGGTTGAATCAATGTTGTTTCCACGTCATTTCAACCCCAAAACTCTATGTGATGACGTTGAATCAACCTGGAAAACTAATTGTATTTGTAAAAAGTCATCAACGTAAGAGCATTTCGTGTTTTTTCCACCCAACCTTTAACCTAAATCAAATTATTTTGTTGTTGTTGTTGATTTCACATTGAAGTCTCGTTATTTGACAACTCAATCAAATGTAAATCAAAACTAGACATTGAACTGATGTCTGTGCCCAGTGGGTTGTGTGCAGGGATGAATGGCCAATACAAATGATGGACCAATATTGTACCTACTAAAGATTGTATGAATGTTATAAAGATAGTATATAATATTGATGAAACCAAACAATAGTTTTATGTTTCTGGGTGCTGGTTTACAAACCACACACACAACTGAGCTGTACTTATGATTGATTATGATATTTCCTGTATACAATATACAATTATTTTGCCTTACTACGTAAATATACCATGAGGTTGTGCGAGAAAATACGAAAAAAAACACCAACACAGCATCAAAAAGTGATTGCGTTCTGAACTTGAATTTACCTTTTCTAGGGCTGAACGTAGGGAATTTGGACCTCCCAGTGCAAACATTAACAGTCTGAAATGCAGCTCTGGATGTAACAAAGAAACAATACCAGGGAAGCGAGCCAAGAAGGCAGAGCTGGCACGCCTGTTCCTGGGACCATGGGAATTTGGCTCCCAGAAATAATGGGGTTGAACAGGACCCAGCAGCCTGCACCAATGCTACAGTAGCTGGGAAATGGCACACTGAAAGCCAGGCTTCATCCGGGGAGATTTACAAACAGGGAGGAGAAAATGAAATATACAGTCTCTCTGTTACCGCTCACAGTGTGTGGTGGGATGAGTAAAAATCTCAGTGAGAGAGAAAGGAAGACTCTCTTGTGTTTTTCCCAAGCAATGTAGGTGTAGTAAATACAAAATTCTGCACATATTAGGTACTGACATTGAGCAACAACAAGAAAACAAGTACACAACATACTGTATGAGGAAATTGCAGGCCTACTGCTACTTCTCACTTGAGGAAAACAGTGCCCAACATATCCTGAATATGGTAGAATATAGGCTACATGCGGTTTTCAGAGTGTACTGTATGTTCATTGGTTGAAGGTTGAGGTAAACTAATATCCCTCTGAGTGTATGTGCATAATATAGGTAGTGCTAATGCTAGCGTCTCCACTCCAGCCTAATTAGGACAATAAAGGGTTATGGGCTAATGTATGACTGCCATGCCACAGCTAATGAATGCATACTATACCTTGTTTTCTCCCTAGTGTCCTTGGACTGTCGTCTCCAACCTTTTGATGTTGTATCTGATTATCCAGGCAGCGATTAATCATGATTAAGAAAGCACCAAGACTTTGAGAGAGGGGGTGGACAGCAGGAAAGTTTCCCAGAACCGGGTCTTCATTTTGGCTAGCACCCACCTCCTCTCTCATCTGCCAACTGGACTCGTCTGATGAGACAGGGAAGTAAAATACATGGAAGAATTTTAGTGTTACGATTAGAGACATTTCATCCTCTCAGACTGACTATTTTCAAGCCTGGCCAGGCTTTCAAATACCTGTGGTGGTAAACGGTGATCATTTTATCTGAAATCCATTGCTTCGTTTTATGCGACCAACATAAACATTTGACACAATTTTCACATTTCATGAAATTGACTGAAATCCCACACCTCTCCTTCTCCCCCTTCAACAAATATTTTCCTGCTTTGATATCACTTGATGGAATATAAATAGGTTTGAGCAGACCTACGGTAACCACCTATTGCCCTTCATGCATTTCTAATGTAACCTGGTCTGCCTATGCTCACAGAGAAAGCCTTGGTTCATTACTCTAAGGTGCTGAGTCTTTCACTAGAAGCATGCCTTTTCAGGGAATAGGATCACCCTGGTGACCGGGGCCTGTGATACAGTATGCAGCACCTGAAATCGATAGATGTTTGCCCAGGTGCCAAAATAATCAGGTTCAGCCCGCATGGCAGGCCATGAAAGAATATTAACTGTGGGAATAACCCGGCATGACATGCGTCGCCCGCGTGCATGATCAAACAAGAGCTTGCTACCAAAGGACTTTTCCAGGTAGGCCTACTGGCAGGGAAGTTCGGATGGGCAATGACACCAACTCAATCATTATTACTTTGAAGTCAGAGGGGTCAGTATTGTAGTGGGTTTGGACAGAGGTCCAATGATTCTCTCTTTTTGATTTCCCTCTCGTTCTGCTAATGTGTTTAGCATTCAAAGATGGTAATGGTTTTCCCAGTGAAGAGGAGTGGAAGCTGTTGTTGATACACGGTTAACGATGTACCAAAGGACGCAGAGCAGAGGTCCAAGGCATCACTACTATCAATAATGTAAATGTTTATTAGCCAACTTGGAATATAGTAATAATAATTCCACATTAATCACCAAACTGCCCCTTGACATGAACATTTCCTCCAGCAAGCTTCCCTGTTAAAGTATTCCATTTCAACCCACATAAAAAAATACTTCAGTTTACTATAGTTCTTACTATAGAATTCTGTAGTAAACTGTAGCATACTGCAGAATTCCAATTCACTGTAGTTTCCTTCGATCATTTTGTGCAGGGATGGGAAACTTTGATGGGGGTGGGGGCCACAAAAAATCTGAACTCATCATGAGGGGGCCACAATTACGTGAGTGACCATCAACGACTGATAACAAGAGAAAAACTGTTGATGAACAACCACATTTAGAAATGTCACTTCGTGTATTCTACTAAACTACCTCGCAAAAGTAAGTTGAGACCCCGACTGAGTTCCAAAACATATAGTATACTGTATATTTTTTTTATAATTTGGGGTGGTGGGGTGATTGATCTGATGGCCTTCAAAAGGGGCCACCAGTTGCTCATCCCTGGAGCAGTGCTTACTATAGACTTTTTGTAACGGTCGTTCTCCTCTCCTTCGTCTGAAGAGGAGGAGTAGGGATTGGACCAAAGCGCAGCGTGAAATGTTGACATAACGATATTTATTAAAGTAAAGACGAAACACGAAAACACTTTAACAAACTACCAAAACAAATAAACGATGTAGACAGACCTGGACTTGAGAACTTACAATAAACGAAGAACGCACGAACAGGAACAGACTACATACACGAACGACAAACGAAACAGTCCCGTGTGGTAAACATACAGACACGAGAGACAACCACCCACAAACAAACAGAGTGAAACAGCCTACCTATATATGATTCTCAATCAGAGGAAATGAATAACACCTGTCCCTGATTGAGAACCATATAAGGCTAACAAACAATGAACCTAAACATAGAAACACGTAACATAGAATGCCCACCCCAACTCACGCCCTGACCAACTAAACACATACAAAAATAAGAGAAAACAGGTCAGGAACGTGACATAACCCCCCCCTCAAGGTGCGAACTCCGGACGCACCAGCATAAAGTCTAGGGGAGGGTCTGGGTGGGCATCTGTCCACGGTGGCGGCTCAGGCTCTGGGCGTGGTCCCCACCCCACCATAGTCAATCCCCGCTTTTGTAGCCCCCTCCCAATGACCACCCTCCAAATAAACCCACCTAAATTAAGGGGCATCAGCGGGATAAGGGGCAGCATCGGGATAAGGGGCAGCACCGGGATAAGGGGCAGCAACCGGGAATTAAAGTGGGCAGCACCGGAAAGAGCACCGGGATGAGGGGCAGCACCGGACTAGGGGGCAGCTCCGGACTGAGGGGCAGCTCCGGACTGAGGGCGACAGCTCCGGACTGAGGGACGGCAGCTCCGGACTGAGGGACGGCAGCTCCGGACTGAGGGACGGCAGCTCCGGACTGAGGACGGCAGCTCCGGACTGAGGGACGGCACTCCGGGACTGAGGGACGGGAGGTCCGGACTGGCTGACGGCTCTGGCTGCTCATTGCTCGCTGACGGCTCTGCTGCTCATGGCTCGCTGACGGCTCTGGCTGCTCATGGCTCGCGGCGGCTCTGGCAGATCCTGGCTGACTGGCGGCTCTGGTGGATCCTGGCTGACTGGCGGCTCTGGCAGATCCTGGCTGACTGGCGGCTCTGGCGGATCCTGGATGATTGGCGGCTCTGGCGGATCCTGGCTGACTGGTGGCTCTGGCAGATCCTGGCTGACTGGCGGCTCTGGCAGATCCTTGCTGGCTGGCGCTCTGGCGGATCCTGGCTGACTGGCGGCTCTAGCGGCTCTGACTGACGGACGGCTCTGACGGCTCGGGACAGACGGGCGGCTCTGATAGCTCGGACAGACGGATGGCTCAGATGGCTCGGGGCAGACGGATGGCTCAATGGCGCTGGGCAGACGGATGGCTCAGATGGCGCTGGGCAGACGGATGGCCAGATGGCGCTGGCAGACGGCAGACTCTGGCCAGCTGAGGCGCACTGTAGGCCTGGTGCGTGGTACCGGAACTGGAGGTACCGGGCTAAGGACACGCACCATCAGGCTAGTGGGGAACAGCAACAGGGCACACTGGACTCTCAAGGCGTACTATAGGCCTGGTGCGTGGTACCGGCACTGGTGGTACCGGGCTGAGGGCACGCACATCAGGGCGAGTACGGGGAGAAGGAACAGTGCGTACAGGACTCTGGAGACGCACAGGAGGCTTGGTGCGTGGTGTAGGCACTGGTGGTAATGGGATGGAGACACGCACCACAGGGTTAGTACGTGGAGGAGGAACAGGGCTCTGGAGACGCCCAGGAAGCCTGGTGCGTGGTGTTGGCACTGGTAGTACTGGGCTGGGGCGGGGAGGTGGCACCGGAAATACCGGACCGTGCAGGCGTACTGGCCCCTTAGCACTGAGCCTGCCCAACCTTACCTGGTTGTATGCTCCCCGTCGCCCGACCAGTGCGGGGAGTGGAATAACCCGCACCGGGCTATGTAGGCGAACGGGGACACCATGCGTAAGGCTGGTGCCAGTGAAGCCGGCCCGAGGAGACGCCACTGGTGGCCATATGCGTTGGGCCGGCTTCATGACATCCGGCTCAATCCTCAATCTGGCCCGGCCGATACGAGAGGCTGGTATGTACCGCACCGGGCTATGCACACGTACAGGAGACACCATGCGCTCTACTGCGTAACACGGTGTCCGCCCGTACTCTCGCTCTCCACGGTAAGTACAGGGAGTAGGCGCAGGTCTCCTACTTGACTTCGCCACACTCCCTTTTAGCCCCCCCAAGAAATGTTTGGGGTTTCTTCTCGGGCTCCAGCCACGTCTCCTTGCTGCCTCCTCATACCACGCTCCTGGGCTTTAGCTGCCTCCTCTCTTCGAAAGAGCGGCGATATTCCCCTGTCTGAGCCCAGGGTCCTTTCCGTCCAGAATCTCCTCCAAGTCCACGAGTCCTGATTTTTTGGCCGCTGCTGCTGGTTCCTCTCACGCTGCTTGGATCCTTGTTTGGTGGGTTTCTGTAACGGTCGTTCTCCTCTCCTTCGTCTGAAGAGGAGGAGTAGGGATTGGACCAAAGCGCAGCGTGAAATGTTGACATAACGATATTTATTAAAGTAAAGACGAAACACGAAAACACTTTAACAAACTACCAAAACAAATAAACGATGTAGACAGACCTGGACTTGAGAACTTACAATAAACGAAGAACGCACGAACAGGAACAGACTACATACACGAACGACAAACGAAACAGTCCCGTGTGGTAAACATACAGACACGAGAGACAACCACCCACAAACAAACAGAGTGAAACAGCCTACCTATATATGATTCTCAATCAGAGGAAATGAATAACACCTGTCCCTGATTGAGAACCATATAAGGCTAACAAACAATGAACCTAAACATAGAAACACGTAACATAGAATGCCCACCCCAACTCACGCCCTGACCAACTAAACACATACAAAAATAAGAGAAAACAGGTCAGGAACGTGACACTTTTGTAATATACTGTAGAATACTATACTACTGTACTATCCCTTGATCATGTGTTGTACTGACTTAGGGATGTTGTAGTATACTGTGCAATACTATACTACAAACTGCAGTATCCCTCGATCATGTAGTGCTTACCTTAGTTTGTTGTAGTATACTGGAGAATGATATACTACACAATGTAGAGTATCCCCATCGATCCTGTAGTGCTTACTATAGAAGTTTGTAGTATACTATAATTTTATACTACACACTGTAATATCCGATGACATGGATGTCGATTAAGGCAGCCCCCCGCACCTCTCTGATTCAGAGGGGTTTGGTTAAATGTGGAAGATACATTTCAGTTGAATGCATTCAGTTGTTCCCTTTTCCTTTCACTTGAACGTCTAGTGTTTACTATAGACTTTTGTACTATACTGGATAATTCTGTACCTCACACTGTAGTATGCCCTCAATTTCGAAGTGCTTACTATATAATTTTGGACTAAACTCTGTAATACTATACTACACACTGTAGTATCCCTTGATCATGTAGTGCTTATTTACAATGTTGTAATATACTGTGTAGAATACTATACTTTTTGATCGATTGGACTGCTAGCTAGCTTTACTGCTAGCTGCTAGCTTTGTCAATGCTGTTTTAATTTGAATGTGCTGTCCTTGGGGAGCTCATGCTGGGAATTTCCTCTGAGGTTCCCCCTCGATCGTGTAGTGCTTACTATTAAAAAAAATGGTATACTGTAGAATACTATACTCCACATTGTAGTATCCCTTGATTGATTGATTTATTTTTTGCTATTTAAAACACAATTCAACCACAAATGTAAATACAATTAATTTATAAATTTGTTGAGAATAGCACAAAAAAAGTGTCCATTGTGTCCTACTTTGAACATCAAACACGTTATGCATTTACAGCTAACCCACATGAACAAATACTATAGTATACTATGGTCTAAACACTGTAGTATTACTATATTTATATACTATAGTATTCACTGTAGTATATTTGCTGACTTTACTGTGTATTTACTGTAGTGTTTTTGCAGACATGACTATACTGTAGTATTCTAGCTTCTATTCTAAGACTCCTGAATATCTAGTCAAATGGCTACCCAGACTATTTGCATTGCACCCCCCCCCCTCCCCTCTCCACACCACTGCCACTCTCTGTTGTCATCTATGCGTAGTAACTTTAATTAACTCTACCTACATGTACATACTACCTCAACTTACTGGTGCCCCCGCACATTGACTCTGTACCGGCACACCCCTGTATATATTGTTATTTTTTACTGCTGCTCTTTAATTATTTGTTACTTTTATCTCTTAATCTTATCCATATTTTTTTTAACTGCACTGTTGTTTAGGGGCTCATAAGTAAGCATTTCACTGTAAGGTCTACACCTGTTGTATTCGGTGCTTGTGACTAATACAATTTGATTTGATTTGATTTGTATTCACTATAGTGTTTTGCCGACATTACTGTAGTATACTGCATTATTTACTGTAGTTTATTTGTGGACATGACTATAGCATACTATATATAGTATTCACTTTAGTGTTTTGCTGACATGACTGTAGTATTTTTGTCACGCCCTGATCTGTTTCACCTGTCCTTGTGCTTGTCTCCACCCCCTCCAGGTGTCGCCCATCTTCCCCACTTATCATCTGTGTTTTCTGTCTGTCTGTGCCAGGACGTCTTGTTTGTTCAAGCCTACCAGCGTTTTGTCTCAACTACTGGTTTTTTATAGTCTCTCTTTTTCTCGTCCTGGTTTTTGACCCTTGTTGTCCTGACCCTGTACCCGCCTGCCTGACACCTCTGCCTGTCCCTGACCCTGACCCTGCCTGCCGTCCTGTACCTTAGCTCCACCTCTGGATTACCGACCTCTGCCTGACCTGACCCTGAGCTTGCCTGTCGTCCTGTACTCTGGCCTCTACTCTGGATTATTGACCCCTGCCTGCTTTGACCTGTTGTTTGCCTGCCCCTGTTGTTACAATAAACATTGTTACTTCACACAGTCTGCACTTGGGTCTTACCTTTTTATTTATTTTATTTAACCTTTATTTAACCAGGAAGGGCTCATTGAGATTTAAAATCTCTTTTTCAAGAGCGTCCTGGCCAAGATAGGCAGCACCAAGTCATTACAAAAATTACAGACAGACAACATGAAAAACTACAAGTAATCTAGTAAAAACCATTGAATTCACAAGAGTATAACAAAATCAAAAACAGCAAATTAAAAACATTGACAGGTCAGGGAATCAGCCTCAAAATCCTTCATCAGTGATTTAAAAACACCAATCGGGACAAGTTCTTCCAGTTTAAAATTATTTTGTAAGGTGTTCCAAGACGATGGCGCAGAGTACATAAAAGACCTTTTACCAAATTCAGTTAGGACATTTGGAACAGTTAGCAGGATAAAGTCCAGCGAACTAAGAGAGTACCCACCAAATTTCTGAACAATAAAAATGCCTAAATAAAAAGGTAGTAAACCCAAAATGGCTTTGTAAATAAAAGTATACCAGTGACTGAGTCTATGAGTGACTAGAGAAGGCCAGATACAAAGTGCAGTGGTGCGTAAGGGTTTTGCATTAAAATAAATCTCAAAGTGCCATGGTAAAGAGTTTCAATTGATCTCAAACACTGAGCGGAAGCATTCATATATAAATATCCCCATAGTCTAGTAAAGGCATAAATGTAGCTGATACTAGCCTCCTTCTGGCTTCAAAAGAAAAACAGGCCATATTCCTAAAATAAAATCCCAATTTCAGCTTCATTTTTTTTTGTAAGTTGTTGAATATGCAATTTAAAAGAGAGGCCGTCATCAATTAGAATTCCAAGATATTTATATGAGGTTACAACCTCAATCTCCTTGCCCTGACAGGTAGTAATAGGTGAAAGGTTCAGAGGTCTATTTCTTGCGTTAGAAAACACCATTAGTGTAGTTTTGTCAGTATTGAGGATAAGCTTCAATTGACACAAGGTATGTTGAACAGTATAAAAAGCAGTTTGCAAGTTCTGGAAAGCTTTTGTAAGAGACGAGGCACAACAGTAAATAACAGTATCATCAGCATAAAAATGAAGTTGTGCATTTTGGAAATTTTTGTCTAAATCATTTATATAAATAGTGAATAAGAGAGGACCAAGTACAGAGCCTTGGGGCACACCATTCAGGACAGACAATTTAACAGACATGAGCCCATCAAATTGAGTGCACTGAGTTCTATCAGACAGATAGTTAGCAAACCATGCAACTGCATGCTCCGAAAGACCTACACTCAACAATCTCTGCCTTAGTATAGCATGATCAACTGTATCAAAAGCCTTAGAGAGATAAAAAAAAAAGTGAGACACAGTGCTGTTTTTTGTCAAGGGCTTCAGTGATATCATTTAAAACCTTCATGGCTGCTGTAATTGTGCTATGCTTCTTCCTGAAGCCCGATTGGTACATTGATAAAATAGAGTTAGTAAATAAAAACTATTTTAGCTGTTCACTTACAAGGGTTTCAAGTATTTTCACCAGGGGTGACAGCTTTGAGATTGGCCTATAATTATTTAAAAGAGTTGGATCTCCCCCTTTTAAAAGTGGTAGGACAAATGCTGATTTCCAGATCTTTGGAATTTCATTACATTCCAGGGTTAGATTGAACAGATATGTAAGTGGTTCAGCTATGAAATCAGCTGCCAGATTTAAAAAGCAGGGATCCAAAAGATCAGGACCTGCAGGCTTTCTCTGATCTAAGGATTTCAGGGCTTTATGTACCACCTGCACTGAGAATGGCAAAAAGCTAAAAGTTTGACCAGCTCTCACTGGTTCATCCACACAGGGTTGTACAGAGACAGAGGACACTGGTTCATCCACACAGGGTTGTACAGACAGAGGACACTGGTTCATCCACACAGGGTTGTACAGAGACAGAGGACACTGAATCAAACAGCCTACCAGATGATACAAAGTGCTCATTGAAACAATTCAGCATTTCAGTTTTGTCATATATAYCAACAGAGTCCTTCAAAACACATGACGGTAATTCATTAACATTACTGTTACCAGACATAGACTTAATAGCATTCCAAAACTTWCTAGGGTCATTCAGGTTATCAGTGGTAACAGACATAAAATATTRAGACTTGGCCTTCCTGAGAAGAAAATAACACTTGTTTCTTAACTGCCTAAAAATAAGCCAATCAGCATCAGAACAAGATTTCCTTGCTTTAGCCCAGGCTAGATTACYGTRGTGAATAATACAAGACAYCTCAGAAGAAAACCATGGATTATCCCGCCCTTTAACCCTGAACCTGCGGAATGGMGCATGTTTGTTTACTATTTGGAWAAAACCATCATGAAAGAATATCCAGGCAGTTTCCACATCAGGGATAAGCTCAATCTTGCTCCAGTCAAAATAAAACAAATCATGAAAGAAAGCCTGCTCATTAAAACACTTCAAATTTCTCTTACGAATAAAACGTGCGTTTGTCTTTGGAACCTTAGTATTTCTAACAGCAACAACAGCACAATGGTCACTTACCTTGATTCCTGATTTAACCATCCGGGTCGATGGTCGGCTACGGGAACGTAGGAGGGAGAAGAGGTCCGAATGCGGTCCCAATCGCTCACTCAGGGATCCTGCCTTGCATCTTATGAACTCCGGAAGTCCCCGGCATCTACGTCCCTGAGAGGATCCGAGCTTACCCGAGTCCTTCCAAGAGCCTCTGGAGACTGCCGATTCACCTCTTCCCCGAGCCGATGCAGCTTTGAGACCCAGAGTTATCTGTATGGTACTGCCGGTCATTTTGTGTCTACCTGTACCTTCAGAAGACCCAGATCATTCGTTGGAGTGAGTACACTGGTGGGTCTCAAAGATAATTGTTCTTCTCCTCTTACTCGCCCCCTTCTCCATGCCACCCTGTTGTGGGGAGACCAGTCCAGGTCTCTCCAGGTACTCATCGACTCCGGGGCCGATGTGAGTCTCATGGACATTACCCTGGTGTCCGAGCTGGGCATCCCCACTCAACCCCTCTCCATGCCCATGGGTGTTAGAGTGCTGGACGGGCGCTCTATAGGCCGGGTCACTCACCAGACCACCCCTGCCAACCTATGAGTGTCGTGGAATCACAGCGAGATGATCCAATTCCTGCGAGTTGAGTCTCCACAGGTTCCCGTGGTATTGGGATTATCTTGGCTCCAGCAACACAATCCCTCCATTGACTGGGCTACTGGCGCCATCGTGTGCTGGAGCCCATCCTGCCACACTCATTGCCTGAAATCAGCTCTGCCTGCCCCTGGACATCTTCCTGGGGGCTTGGAAATTGCCCCGGACCGCTCTGCAAGCTCCGCAGAGTACCAGGACCTCTGAGAGGGGTTCGGTAAGGCCCGGGCCACTTCGCTTCCACAGCACCGACCGGTATTCCAAGAAGGTCAAGCCTGAGGTGCTGGCATGCCGCTATAGTGCCGCGGCTACACCTTCCGGAAGCTGAGTCCTTTCCTCCCCGCTCCATGATCATTAGCCCCTCTGCTGTTCGTCTTCTGATGCCCGTACCCTCCGTATTTTTCCTACCCTTTCTGTGTCTAGATTCAAAACCATGTCTGACTGCCCCTTGTCTTCTGTTTCTAGGCCCATCCCTCCCCCTGTGTCATCGATGGCCAGCCAGCATGCATGGTGAGACGCCTCCTGATGGTTCGACCACGGGGCAGGGGTTTCTAGTACCTGGTTGAGTTACTATGGCCCGGAGGAAAGGTTAGAGTTATGGCCCGGAGGAAAGGTGCTGGGTTCCCACTAAAGACATCCTGGACCCAGTCCTCATTGCCAATATTCACCACTTGCACCCCAGTCAACCAGGTATCTGCCATGGTTGAACACCAGGTGGTGTCCCTGGAGAGGGGGGGAGTGCTGTCACACCCTGATCTGTTTCACCTGTCCCTGTGCTTGTCTCCACCCCCTCCAGGTGTCACCCATTTTCCCCACTTATCATCTGGGTATTTATACCTGTGTTTTCTGTCTGTCTGTGCCAGTTCGTCTTGTTTGTTCAAGCCTACCAGCGTTTTGTCTCAGCTCCTGTTTTTCCCCAGTATCTCTTTTTCTCGTCCTGGTTTTTGACCCTTTTTTGTTCTGACCCTGTACCCGCCTGACACCTCTGCCTGTTCCTGACCCTGACCCTGACCCTGAGCCTGCCTGCCGTCCTGTACCTTTGCTCCACCTCTGGAATACCGACCTCTGCTTGACCTGGCCCTGAGCTTTCCTGTCGTCCTGTACCTTGGCCTCTACTCTGGATTATCGACCCCTGACCCCTTGACCTGTCGTTTGCCTGCCCCTGTTACAATAAACATTGTTCCTTCACAGTCTGCACTTGGGTCTTACATTGATTCCTGATAGAAGTGTTTTTGCTGACTTTACTGTAGTAAAACCTTTAAACAGGTCAACATTTACAAGTCCACAGAGTCAGACACATTACCACGACATGTAATCCAAGCATGTGCTGACCAACCGGCAATCAATCAGTCAAATGTATTTTTAGAGCCTAAAACCCCAAACAGCAAGCAATGCAGATAAAGAAGCATGGTGGCTAGGAAAAACTCCCTAGAAAGGACATAACTTAGGAAGAAACAGAGGAACCAGGCTCTAAGGGGTGGCCAGTCCTCTTCTGGCTGTGCCGGGTGGAGATTATAACAGAACATAGCCAATTTGTTCAAACGTTCATAGATGACCAGCAGGGTCAAATAATAATAAACAGTGGTAGAGGGTGCAACAGGTCAGCACCTCAGGAGTAAATGTTAGTTGGCTTTTCATAGCCGATCATTCAAAGTTAGAGACAGCAGGTGCGGTAGAGAGAGAATCCAAAACAGCAGGTCCTGGACAAGGTAGCACGTCCAGTGAACAGGTCAGGGTTCCATAGCCGCAGGCAGAACATTTGGAATTGGAGCAGCAGCATGACCAGGTGGACTGGGGACAGCAAGGAGTCATCAGGCCAGGTAGTCCTGAGGCATGGTCTAAGGGCTCTGGTCCTCTGAGAGAGAAAAAGAGATAGAGAGAATTAGAGGGAGAATACTTAAATTCACACAGGACACCGGATAAGACATGAGAAATACTCCAGATATAACAGACCCTAGCCCCCCAACACGTAAACTATTGCCTCATAAATACTGGAGGCTGAGACAGGAGGGGTCGGGAGAGGGCCAAACAAATATAACCCCACCCACTTTGCCAAGGCACATTCCCCACACCACTAGAGGGATATCTTCAACCACCAACCTACTACTCTGAGACAAGGCCGAGTATAGCCCACGAAGACCTCCCCCACGGCACAAACCCAAAAATGGTGCCAACCCGGACAGGAAAATCACGTCAGTGACTCAACCCACTCAAGTGACGCACCCCTCCTAGGGATGGCATGAAGAGCACCAGTAAGCCAGTGACTCAGCCCCRGTAATAGGGTTAGAGGCAGAGAATCCCAGTGGAGAGATGGGAACCGGCCAGGCAGAGACAGCAAGGGTGGTTCGTCGCTCAAGTGCCTTTCCGTTCACCTTCACAACTCTGGGCCAGACTACACTCAATCATAGGACCTACTGAAGAGATGAGTCTTCAATAAAGACTTAAAGGTCGAGACCGACTCTCCATCTCTCACATGGATAGGCCGACCATTCCATAAAAATGGAGCTCTATAGGAGAAAGCCCTGCCTCCAGCTGTTTGCTTAGAAATTCTAGGGAAACTAAGATCAGTTGTCATGAGTCTGCACAACACTGCCAGGACCTAGGATCAAGGGAGACACTCAAGTTTACAAAAATGATATCTCTTGACACATTGCTGAAAATAGTCTTGGCCTCCAAACCTTCAAGCTGCATACTGGACCCTATTCCAACTAAACTACTGAAAGAGCTGCTTCATGTGCTTGGCCCTCATATATTGAATATAAAAAATGTCTCCCTATCCACCGGATGTGTACCAAATTTACATAAAAGTGGCAATAATAAACCTTCTTGAAAAAGCCAAACCTTGACCCAGAAAATATAAAAAAACTATCGGCCTATATCGAATCTTCCATTCTTCTCAAAAATTGTGTAAAAGCTGTTGCACAGCAACTCACTGCCTTTCTGAAGACAAACATTGTATATGAAACACTTCAGTCTGTTTTTTTACCCCATCATAGCACTGAGACTGCACTTGTGAAAGTGGTAATTGACCTTTCAATGGCATCAGACCAAGGCTCTGCATCTGTCCTCGTGCTCCTAGACCTTAGTGCTGCTTTTGATATCATTGATCACCACATTCTTTTGGAGAGATTGGAAACCCAATCTCTCCAAACACCTCCCTCTGCAACTGGATCCTGGACTTCCTGATAGACCGCCCCCAGGTGGTAAGGGTAGGTAAAAACACATCCGCCACAATGATCCTCAACACGGGGGCCCCTCAGGAGTGCATGCTCAGTCCCCTCCTGTACTCCCTGTTCACTCATGAATGCATGGCCAGGCACGACTCCAACACCATCATCAAGTTTGCCGATGACACAACAACGGTAGGCCTGATCACCAACAACGATGAGACAGCCTATTGGGAGGAGGTCAGAGACCTCAACCTCTCCCTCAACATGATGAAGACAAAGGAGATGATTGCGGACAACAGGAAAAGGAGGGCCAAGCACGGATCCATTCTCACTGACAAGGCTGCATTGGAGCAGATTGAGAGATTCAAGTTCCTTGGTGTTCACATCACCAACAAACTATCATGGTCCAAACACACTAAGACAGTCGTGAAGAGGGCACGACAAAGCCTATTCCCCCTCAGGAGACTGAAAAGATTTGGCATGGGTCCTCAGATCCTCAAAATGTTCTATAGCTGCACCATCGAGAGCATCCTGACTGGTTGCATCACAGCCTGTTATGGTAACTGCCCAACATCTGACCACAAGGCACTACAGAGGGTAGTTCGTACGGCCCAGTACATCACTGGGGCCAAGCTTCCTGCCATCCAGGACCTCTATACCAGGCTGTGTCAGAGGAAGACCCTAAAAATTGTCAAAGACTCCAGCCACCCTAGTCATAGGCTGTTCTCGCTGCTACCGCATGGCAAGCAGTACCTGAGTGCCAAGTCTAGGTCCAAAAGGCTTCTTAACAGCTTCTACCCTCAAGTCATAAGACTCCTGAACAGATAATCAAAGGGCTACCCAGACTCCTCTTTTACGCTGCTGCTACTCTCTGTTTATTATCTATGCATAGTCACTTTAACTCTACCTACATTTACATATTACCTAAATTACCTTGACTAACCAGTGTGCCCGCACATTGCCTCTGTTCCGGAACCTCTTGTATATAGAACTCTATTGTTATTTTTCTGCCGCTGTTTATTTATTTATTTTTCAATTTTGTATTTATCAATTTTTTACTTAACACTTTTTAAATATTTTGGTTATATTTTTTTTAAATTAAAACTTCTTAAAGAATCGTTGGTTAAGGCCTTGTAAGTAAGCATTTCACTGTAAGGTCTACACCTGTGGTGTTCGGTACATGTGACGAACAACATTTTATTTTATTGGATATTCACAATAGTGTTTTGCAGATATGACTGCAGTATACGGCATTATTTATTGTAGTATTTTTGCGGACATGACTGTAGTATACTGTATTAACACCTGCCAACTAGGGTTAGCTAAAATGGTACAACTACCAGACACCGCCTACTGTTTAATGAGGGGAACACATTAACCAGATCATAAGACACAGGTTCATGACAGGCCACCTATTGAGTTGGGTCAACAGTTCTGAACAATGCAACGGACCAGACAACACCATAGAAAATATAAACATTTTATTATAATTGTAAAGGGAAACAGTACAGATGCCGATAAATAACATGTAAAGTTGATTAAAGCTTAATGGATTAGGTTTGCTTGTTTGACACAGATAAATAACACACATTAACAAGAGTACACCAAAATGACTAGATCTGTTACTTCCACTAGATGGCTTTCTGAAATACAAAAGTGCTTTCACAGAGATTCAGCTGACCAAGTTCACAAGATGACCACAAACATTGACCATTAACACTGTACATCTGATGCACATGAGGCTGCTGAGAGAAGACGGCTCATAATAATGTCCGGAAAGGAGCTAATGTATTTGATACCATTCCATCTATTCATCTCCAGCCATTACCACGAGCCCGTCCTCCCAAATGAAGGTGCCATCAACCTCCTGTGGTCTGATGGTAGAAAAGAAAGAACAGTTAACCACTGAATTTACATAAACATTCAATATTTTAGAAATACAAATTAGTTTACAGACAGTCACCTTTTTGGCAGAGGGCTCTGCCAATAAACTGCCTGGACCTCAAACCAGCCGATGACTAAACAAACCAACTGGAAACAACAGGACATTATTGCAGTGGCTTTACATAATGAACATCTTGAATATTATGAATAAACTCACTGATGGTCAATTTAACACATACAATTCAAAACAGTCGACCACACCACAAATATTTCTTCAAGACAGCATGGTCACAAAATGGTAACTCACAGAAATAAACCAACAGCAATGACACCTTGCAGCCTACCCACACAAAGAACCTTCCAGGTACAAAGCTCTCATCTGGACATGACCGAGGCTTTAATACATTTCCGGCATGTCATCCCTTAATAAGGGTGCCATTTTGAGTCTACTGATCTGTTCTCTTTGGTACTCGTAGTGTTAATAGCCCCTTGTTAATGAGTGATGCATTTTTTGTTCATTGCCTTTATGCTAAATAGGCCTGCTTTATGGCTATGCTTGCCACTTTCTTTGCTTTGTATTTGTTTGCTTGCCAGGTTATGGCAGCACACTCCTCCAATAAGGTGGCTGTCTTTAAAGTCATTTTGTAATTCATTTTTTTAATGTAAATGTGATGGTTAACTGTTCTTTATTTTCTACCATCAGAAGTACAGTATTGTGGTCATCTTGGTCATCTTGTGAACTTTGTCGGCTGAATCTCTGTGAAATACTGTTGTATTTCAGAAAGCGATCTAGTGGAAGTAACAGATCTAAGTCATGTCGGTGTACTCTTGTTAATGTGTGTTATTTATCTGTGTCAAACAAGCAAACCTAATCTTCTAAACTGTAAGACACTTTGCTTGTTCTTTATATCTGACTCTGTACTGTTTATTTTTTCTTCAATAAAAATGTTATTTAACCTTCATTTAACTAGGCAAGTCAGTTAAGAACAAATGCTTATTTACAATGACGGCCTACACCGGCCAAATCCGGACAACGCTGGGCCAATTGTGCGCCGCCCTATGGGACTCCCAATCACAGCCGGTTGTGAAACAGCCTGGAATCGAACCATGGTGTCTGTACTGACATCTCAAGCACTGAGATGAAGTGACTTAGACTGCTGCGCCTCTCAGGAGCCCTTTTTAATGGGCCTAGAACCTGCCTAATGTTTAGATGCCACAATTGTAATATATACAGTGGGGAGAACAAGTATTTGATACACTGCCGATTTTGAAGGTTTTCCTACTTACAAAGCATGTAGAGGTCTGTAATTTTTATCATAGGTACACTTCAACTGTGAGAGACGGAATCTAAAACAAAAATCCAGAAAATCACATTGTATGATTTTTAAGTAATTACTTTGCATTTTATTGCGTGACATAAGTATTTGATCACCTACCAACCAGTAAGAATTCCGGCTCTCACAGACCTGTTAGTTTTTCTTTTAGAAGCCCTCCTGTTCTCCACTCATTACCTGTATCAACTGCACCTGTTTGAACTTGTTACCTGTATAAAAGACACCTGTACACACACTCAATCAAACAGACCTCAATCTCTCCACAATGGCCAAAGCCAGAGAGCTGTGTAAGGACATCAGGGATAAAATTGTAGACCTGCACAAAGCTGGATGGGCTACAGGACAATAGGCAAGCACTTCGCGTGAGAAGGCAACAAACTGTGCGCATATATTATAAAAACTGAAGAGTTAAGATGCCGGTGCAGATCACCCGGTGGCGTGTGCTGTGGCTCCAGCAAAATCCACGCTCTGCGGGCGGGGGGGGTCGGGCGGGGGGGGGGGGTGGTGGGGGGGGGGGGAGGGGGGGATGGGGGGGGGGGCGGGGGGGGGGGGGGGGGGGTGGGGGGGGGGGGGGGGGGCGGGGGGGGGGGGGGGGGGGGGGGGGGGGGGGTTTCGGGGGGGGGTGGGGGGGGGGGGGGGGGAGTTCGGGTGATGATCAGTGGAGAGGGAAGGGGTGGAGGGAGTGCGGCGCAGAGAACTAGCACGGGGGCGAGATGGCGGTCTGGTCGAGTATGAGCGCTGGAGAGAGAGCTGGGGGACCATCGGAGTGCTCATAAGGGTGATGAGATATCCTATTAGTGATGGAGTCATCACGGTACGGGCCGTGCGGGGGATGGAGTTGTGTGAAGTGGCCGGGTGGCAGCGCACGGCAAGGTGCCCCTCTGCTAAGGCCAGCGCGGGGTGGATGTCCGAGGTCGCCTTCTGAAGTTGTGCCAGATTTGACCATGCGGAGAGTGCTCCGAAGGGAGTGGAAAGTGGAGTGGAGTGAACGTCATTGTGGTCTGATGAGACAAAAATAGAAGCTTTTGGTCTATAAACTCACTCGCCGTGTTTGAGAAGAAAGAGAGGGTGAGTACAACCCCAACAACACCCCTCCCAACCGTGAAGCATGGAGGTGGAAACATTGATAATTCTTTGGGGATGCTTTTCTGCAAGGGGACAGGACGACTGCACCGTATTAGGGGGATGGATGGGGCCATGTATCGCGAATCTTTGGCCAAAAACCTCCTTCCCTCAGTAAGAGCATTGAAGATGGGTCGTGGCTGGATCTTCCAGCATGAACAACCCGAAAACACACAGCCAGGGCAACTAAGGAGTGGCTCCGTTAAGAAGCATCTTCAAGGTCCTGGTGGCCTAGCAGTCTCCAGACCTGAACCCAATAGAAAATCTTTGAGAGGAGCTGAACGTCCGTATTGCCAGCCGACAGCCCCGAAACCTGAAAGGATCTGGAGAAGGTATGTATGGAGGAGTGGGCCAAAATCCCTGCGCAGTGTGTGCAAACCTGGTCAATAACTACAGGAAACGTATATCTTTGTAATTGCAAACAAAGTTTCTAGTACCAAATATTAAGGTTCTGCTTTCTGATTATCAAATACTTATGTCAGCAATAAAATGCAAAGTAATTACTTAAAAATCATACAATGTGATTTTCTGGATTTTTGTTTTAGATTCCGTCTCTCACAGTTGAAGTGACCTATGATAAAAATTACAGACCTCTACATGCTTTGTAAGTAGGAAAACCTTCAAAATCGGCAGTGTATCAAATACTTGTTCTCCCCACTGTATATATTTTTGCTAAGTTGATGTCTGGTCTGTTGCATTGCTCAGAACTTTTGACCCAACTCAATATGTGGCCTGACACAAACCTGTCTTCTATTCTGGTTGAGATGTTCCTCTCAATAAACAGTACCTGGTGTAGTCTAGTCGGCAGGTGTTACTACAATATACTACAGTCATGTCCGCAAAAACATTACAGTAAATATGAAAGTATACTGCAGTCATGTCTAAAAAAACACTTCAGTAAATACTAAAGTATACTACAGTCATGTCCGCAAAAACAGTACAGTAAATACTACAGTATTAAATGTAGTGTTTTTGAGGACTTCTCAGATCTTTTCTCCCACAATTTCTGTCAATCGTTCTATTTCCCTTCTCAAATTTCAGACTTAAATTATAACACATGATATGATGTAGGCTCAGGGCGCTCTGTAATAAAAAAAAATAAAAAAAAATGTGACTCTATGGTAACTTGACATCTCATTCAAAACAAAACAGTCAACAGCAAAAACAAGGAAGCATAAAGATATGTTTCTCAACCCCACTGGACATAAGCAGAAGTCTAGTAGATCACCATAATAATTGGCTGCAGTGTATGCTTCAACCCTGTCCTCCAGGTCAACACAGGGGTTGAAATCTGGATTCAGAGCTAGTGGACTTCCTTGAATCACTGAAAACCCTCAGGACGCGGCTTGGCCTTTACGGAGGTGGAAGCCAAATATGAGACTCAGAAGATGAAGCACCTTGGTAGGTCTTTCCTTGTAGGTGTTACCTCCCGATAAATATTTCATTTTGGTACAAAACAAATAACTTGACATAATTCCTCCCCCTCTCTTCCGTGTTGAATGGCGTGTCTGATATACGCGTGGGGAGAGAGGTGTAAAATCAGAGAGGCATGTCACTGAACTAGACTCACCAGTGAGCAGGTCCAACCAGAGAGGCTGAC
Source organism: Salvelinus sp. IW2-2015 (assembly GCF_002910315.2). Lineage (NCBI taxonomy): Eukaryota > Metazoa > Chordata > Actinopteri > Salmoniformes > Salmonidae > Salvelinus > Salvelinus sp. IW2-2015. The sequence goes on from NC_036858.1 coordinate 39,834,364, forward strand.
ACTGTACTGTAGAGAGAAGACATGTTCTTGCATTCTTATGTTTTGTTTACATTGCTGTGGGACTTCTAAAGCACTCTACAATAACAAACAATGACAGTTGGCTTATTGACGGTCTTTGAGCATATCGTGAGTAGACAGAATATAGTCCATAATGAGTCTATAACCCCACAACATGTTTTCTTATCTTCCACATCAAATCAAATCAAATCAAATGCATTTATAAAGCCCTTCTTACATCAGCTGATGTCACAAAGTGCTGTACAGAAACCCAGCCTAAAACCCCAAACAGCAAGCAAGCAAAACTCCCTAGAAAGGCCAGAACCTAGTAAGAAACCTAGAGAGGAACCAGGCTATGAGGGGTGGCCAGTCCTCTTCACATAAGCAGTGTGAGGCGTATGTATGTTTAAGTGCCACTGTTAACTAACATTAAGGAAAGTTAAGTGCTGATGATGAAGTCTCTTTGGTATATTTGCTTGTCCATTAGAGGATAACAGTGGATAATTTGCCTGACCCAGCCACTGTTAAATATAGAGTCATAAAAGGTCACACATCCAGCCACCTCAAACTTTAACACTACTCATCCAGTACATTATCTAGTTAACTATTTTCTCATTTCTTTCTCTATGAGTGCTCGAGGCAGTCTCTGCTTTGTTGCGTTTGTCAATCACTGTAATTTGGGTTTCGTTTCCCAAAATAATTATCAGGTGAGTGGCAGCCCTTTGCCTGGAGTGCCAACTTTCGAAGCGACGTGCCCAAGAGTATTAATTATGCCGCTCAAAATATGAAGTCTTTTAATAGAGGGGCTGACGTGACATCATTGTTTAGAGTGTTTCTTTCCCTACAAACATGACAATCATGGCTGTCCCTCTGGTCATCAGAAACGACGAGGAGGAATTATCAGAGGAAGTTATTAACAAGCTGTGTACCGTGTGATAAAGTCAGTCAGACTCACAGGTAGCATGTCTGTTGATTTTCATAGTGGAGAAGTGAAGAGCGCAGTATAAAGTCAACAACTTCAAGACAGAAGCGAGAGAGACAGACGGGGAGAGTGCAAGAGAGAGAGAGAAGGCAGAAGGAGGATAGGGTTAGGTGGGGAGTGGGAAGAGAGAGAAATACGCAAGAGAGTGAGGAGAGAGTGAGAGAGAGCGGAGAAGAGTGTGAGGAGAGAGAGAGAGAGAGAGAGAGAGAGAGAGAGAGAGAGAGAGAGAGGAGAGAGAGAGAGAGAGAGAGAGAGAGAGAGAGAAGAGAGAGAGGAGAGAGAGAGAGGAGAGAGAGAGAGAGAGGAGAAGAGAGAGAGAGAGAGAGAGAGAGAGAGAGAGAGAGGAGAGAGAGAGAGAGAGAGAGAGAGAGAGAGAGAGAGAGAGACGAGAGGAGGAGAGGAGAAGAGGAGCGCAAGAGAGAAAGAGAGGCAGAGAGGGAGATAGGGGAGTGGGAGTGGGGAAAAGAGAGAAATTACACAGAGAGAGTGAGAGAGAGTGAGAGAGAGTGAGAGAGAGCGAGAGAAAGCGTGAGAGAGAGAGAGAGAGCGAGACCAAGAGAGAGAGAGGCAGAGAGGGAGATAGGGGTAGTGGGGAATGGGAGAGAGAGATAAACGCAGAGAGCGAGCGAGCGAGCGAGAGAAAGAGCGAGAGAAAGAGCGAGAGAAAGAGCGAGAGAAAGAGCGAGAGAGAGAGAGAAAGAAAGCAGCAGAAAGGGTGGATGAAAAAACATAGAGCCAAAGAAGTACGTACATCAAGAAAAATACTTTGAAAACGGGAAAAAGCCACATCTTTCGACGTTCTGTTTTATGTTTAGTGCTGTCCACAAAGAACAGTGAAGCACAACAACATTCCTAAGGCTCAGGCTTCAAGCACAATCCTCTATAGGCCTAGTTGTGGTTCACAGGCAACTGTGGTGCTCCTGTAAAATGCTAAGAGGGAGAGACAGCTTCCAGGGCTCATTAGCATCCTGTAGCGGGCTAATACTGCCTTCCTATTACAGTGTGAGGAGGTGAAATTCAGTTGGAGATGAGAACAGCCCAGGGGGCTTAGGGTTGCCAGTTTAATTAGAGCCTGATAATTTCAATAATGAGTGACAATTCATTGGGGCTTTTTAGGTTGGCCCAATGTTGGAGTACAAATCGATAATCCACTGTTTCTTTCCCCCCACTTTCACTACCAGATAAAGGGCAGGCTGGTGTGTGCATGTGTGTGTGTGTGCATGTGTGTGTCCGTGTGTAAGGGGAAGGGGGTTCTATCCTCACATGAATTAAATCAAAAGAATCAACTTGGAGAATGTCCTTTTGAAACCCACAAGGTAACAAGGTAAGCCTCTGTGGTATGTTTTGATGGTTTTGGATGAGCAGGTGGGCCTTTAGTGGCTGTTGAGGGGGTTCAGAGGAAAAACAATTTGCCTGGAGTGATATGGGTAAGTGATTGGAGGGTGAGTGGTGTACTCTGGTTGTCCGTCAGAGCCACATGCTCAAACACAAGCAGAAACACATGCAGTGAATTTTGATCAAGGTGTTATAAGAATATTTTGAGGATAAATACACAACGCAGAGACAGAGGACGAGAAGTCAATAGAGTAATAACAATCAATGGAAATACTGTGGTTTCTGTACTAGGGAATTATCAATGGAAATAGTTGGTTTTCAGTTCAACATCTGATAGGAATGTCAGTCCTGAACTTATAGCTACGTGTGGCACGTTCTCATTGGTCCAACCTTGAGATAGGATACTTGTTATTTGGCCATTGGCTCAGTTTTATTGCAGAAAAATTCTAATTGGTCAACCACAGGCTAGGGCTGGGTTATAAACTACATCCTGCTCCTTTGTTCTGTGGAAAGAGTCTCAGGAGAGCATCACTGAGGACAGGGGAGAATGACCATCTACTTCCAAGCATGATTTGCCCTATTTGAATAAACCTATTTTCCTCCCCCTGATTTGCTTTGCGGTCTGTGTTATTGAAGAATAACATCAACTGCTAACAGTGTTATAAGTGGACACTTTGACTTCATAAGGAGCTTTAATGACTATCTTCAGACCAATTGTGGCAAGTTGTATCTAAAGAGTTTCATTCCAAAACGCTATATATCAATTTTCAGTAATGTTGGTAAATTTGCTTTTATTGTTTAAAGAATTTATGAAAGAGATTTGTGTGTTTTTCACTATTTAATCATGGCATGGGGTTAATGATAGACATGTATTTGTTTAAAATCTATCACTTGATGGTTTAACTTCAGAATGACAAATATTCATGTTTTTTTTTGCAAAATCTGCTATATCTGGTATAAATCTGCTGGGATGTACACAGTCAAATGTAACAAATAAATACATTCTTAATAAGAACATTTTGATACATTTGATACATTCATCTTTTTAATTAAAAAAATTATAATTTAATAAACGAATATGATATTTCCATTTTAGCAGACACTCTTATCCAGAGCGACTAGGGTTACATGCCTTGCTCAACGGCAAATTGACACATTTTTCACCAAGTAAGCTTGGGGATTCAAACCAGCGACCTTTCAGTTATCAGCCCAGCACTCCTAACCGTGAGGCTACCTGCAGCCGAGATCCTTATGTAAAACAATTACATTTGACATTTTAGTCATTTAGTAGATGCTCTTATCCAGAGCGACATATAAGTGCATTCATCTTAAAATAGGTAGGTGAGATCACAGTACAAATAAACAGTATACGAACATTCCATTCCAGCTAAACAATAGATGTACATTGGGTATACAAAACATTAAGAACACCTGCTCTTTCCATGACACAGACTGATCAAGTAAATTCAGGTGAAAGCTATGATTCCTTATGGATGTCACTTGTTAAAATGACTTCAATCAGTGTAGATGAAGGGGAGGAGGCAGGTTAAAGAAGGATTTTTAAGCCTTGAGACAATTGAGACATGAATTGTATATGTGTGCCATTTAGAGGGTGAACGGGCAAGACAAAAGGGGCCTTGGTTTGTGTGAAGAACTGCAACTCTGCTGGGTTTTTCATGCTCAACAGTTTTCCGGGAATGGTCTACCACCCGAAGGACATCCAGCCAACTTCGCACAACTGTGGGAAGCATTGGAGTCAACATGGTCCAGCATCCCTGTGGAATGCTTTCGACACCTTGTAGAGTCCATACCCCGACAAATTGAGGCTGTTCTGAGGGCAAAAGGAAGTGATACTCAAGATTAGGAACATTTTCCTAAGGTTTGGTCTATCAGTGTACAGCATTTTGCACAAAAAAACATCTAAAACCTAAACCCATTGATATTTTACAAACACATAAAGGTGGCCAATAAGCAATACTTTCAGATTAAAAAAAAGAAAAATTGATTTTCGGAAACAAAATCTACTTACCTGATTCTTGTGATTTTATTGTTGTTTAAATATTTCATTCAATTAACCAATGTTTTCCCTCATTCCCTAAAGCCAAATGTAGAGGTCTACCCTAAATTAAATTTGGAAAAAATGCTGACTTAATACTAACTGTTCTAAATATGAATGAGTTTAATAAACAATCAAAAAAGGAAAAGACTAAACAACATGCTTTATATATATATATATGTAAAATACTATATATATATATATATATAGTATTTTTTATATTAATCTCCCTGTGATATAGTGACATGGCCTAAGGCATAATATTTCACAAAAATGTCAGAATTCCTCTGGATTATTCCCGGGAGCTTTGTAGCTCACTGCAAGAGGTTGATCTTTCACAGGAATGTAAAGAATAGGTGAGGGCACGTAAGTTAAAACACACATTCTCATGTTCATTGGCATAACTATATGAGATCGCATGCTGCTTCACATTATTCTTAGATATGAAAAATGTATTTAAGGTGATAAGGGTTAAGCATAAACTATGAATTAGCATATAGCACCACACATGTATGCCGCACATTTATTATATACTGTTAATGGAACCTCATAATTGATTTCTTCAATATTGAAAACATATGCTATATGTTACATGAATAAATTAATTCATGTAACTAATGCGGTGTTAAAATCTAAGTTTAGTATGTAAGCTGGTATCCCGTTATTGCCGTCTTTTGCGGCTTGTCTGCACATTATGCCTATTTTATTTGTTGTTACAGATTTTTTATTTCTTTATTTTTTATTTCACCTTTATTAAACCAGGTAGGCAAGTTGAGAACAAGTTCTCATTTACAATTGCGACCTGGCCAAGATAAAGCAAAGCAGTTCGACACATACAACAACACAGAGTTACACATGGAGTAAAACAAACATACAGTCAATAATACAGTAGAAAAATAAAATGAGGTACAGAAATATATTAATCTCTTCCTGACCTTAGTGGATGAGATCCACACAGCACTAGTGTAGTGAGAACACAGCCAGTCCTTCAGTCTGATCGACTGTACGGTAGCGTGAGATTGTGAAGGACAGTAGCCTAATTACTCTCTAGCAGTAGCATAGACCTGCCAGTCCTCCAGACTGAACTGAACCTTATAGTCTGAGTCCTTGTATGAGTCAGTTACAGTATCATTCCCACCTGGGACATCATTTGTAAATTCACCGGAGTAAGACTACGCCACTCCTTATTACTTTAGCCCCACCATTACCCCAACCTCATTCTCCCTGCATTACAGAGGTGAGAAAACATTCATGCATCATGCTAAAACAGAGAAGATCAAGAGATTATTGATTGGTTGTTACTTGCATTATATCCCTTCCATGACATGCAGTTCACGGCCCCTTTCATGCTTTTCGGTGTCAGTTTTTTTTAAATATTCATGAGGGGGTTGCCTTATGGGTCTATAGCTGAATGTCTAATAGGGCCGTTAGTAGAGATACAATATTGCCCTAAGCAGGACCATCACAGCGGTCAGCTCATACAGAGCTAGCCTGATTCGGCCTGAGGGCTAATTAGCGGTTAGCATGCACTGTTTACAGGGGGTTTACCTGTGGGCCAAAGGATCGCTGAATTCATCTTAAAACACTGTATCCTGCCTTTGAAGCTTCAAGAGCTCCCTGTCTATAGCATAATGACTGGGAGGAGAGAGTGAAGCGCTTCTACTGTGTAACATGATAATCATCAATTAAGGCAGAGGAAATGGCAAGACATGGGGATTTCAGCTCATTAAAAAAAGCCCACAAGAAAAATAAATATCTCTAGATTTTTTCCCCTTCCTCTCTCTCCTGACAATGTCTGACGTCGTTAGAATTCTAATGATTTTTGTCTTTAAAGATGAGCGTAAATCCTGGGATTTAATTTTGAAGCCGAGAAGCAGACAGTAATATACAGTAATAATGCAATTTGGCTAAAATATGAATGACATTTGCTGTAAGAGGAGATCGGCTTGTCATAGTTTTTGTCACACTCATTACATCATTAAATGATGCCTCCTGTCATGTTACTGCAGCAGCTAACGTCTCTGTCTGACTTATTAATTCCTTAATGATCCCAGGATATACTGTAAGTATCACAATCTGACTCCATGGGCACTAGTGGAAATATGGATCTGCTAATCCACAGATCATCATACTAATATAAACCATTCAGATTTTATAGACTTGACTCGAGTGACCCACCCAGTTACAGTATGTTGCAGAACTGGTCAGAGTAACATGTTTAGGCTTCACCAGTGCACAAAACTGTTAACCGAGACCTGCTAATACAATCTACAGTATAGCCCAATATAGTCCAATAATTATGCCTCTATGATGCTAGCATTAGTCAATGGCTAACGCTGATCCAGGTAATTTGTTAGCATGGTGAGGCGGCTATAAGGACATATACTGTAGCTCATAGCTTCTCTGGATATCCAGACATTAAAAATAATTCCAGATTCCCCAGACTTCTTTGAGGATGCGCTTCCTTTGAGAAAGGATTTCTTTTGAGCATATCCAAACATGTATTTTCTTCATCGTATATAAGGACCAATTTAACAATTAAATCTGATGTACCAAGGATCATCTCCTGATACATCACATAAATTGTTGGTAAAAGAGTTGTCAAGGTGTTACTCAACTGTCTTTCAATACCTTTTGATATGATTCCTCTGTAATCCAGTATACAACGAACATAACGCTAACAACATAAAGTATGAGACCGGCAGTCAATCTAAAACCTGTAGTCAATCTAAAAGATCTCAAAAGGAATTAGATTGCTTAACCTTTAACATGAGTCAAACTACTATAATGGTATTATGTGGTTAAGCAATGCAAGCGCTATGTCTATCATGTGAACCTGACATTTGATCATATGGGTGGAATGATTTCGGACTTCAGTCCTGAGAGTCATCAGTAATTATCGTATACTGTATAGGGAATGGGCGAAGTGAACCAGTTTCAAACGCACGAAACATGCACGCACGCACACACACACACACACACACACACACACATCCCGAGCAATTCATCAAAGACTGGTCCTTTAGTATGGAGATTATGGTTGTGCAATTCTTATTTTTTTCTTGAAAGACCTTTCCCTAATTTGCTCATTAATGAGATGGAAATATATTTCTGTTGTGGCACAAACTTTGAAAAAGATGTGCCCATTGAGAAAGCTCTAAATGTAAACATTTGAAAAGGAATTAGTAAAGGAACCTTTTCATTCTTGTTCTGTAAAAAATATATGCAGCGCATGTTATATTTATTACAAGGCTGGCTGTCTATCAATTTGCCCGGACTAACAGAAATGAAAAGTGACAGCAGCCTCATCAAGAATGAATGGCATTGTATTCTACGTAGAGCAATAATGATGGGGGAAATCAGGAAATTAAATACATACTTTAGGACACCTACAAATCCTTGAAAACATAGTAACAAAAACAATATATATTTTTCTTAATATCTTTTCAGTGATAGACATAAACAATTAAATGGGTATCGTTGTTCCAAAACTCACTTTCCAAAATCCATATTTTACAAATATAAGGACCAATTACATACTGGTAGATAAGTAGCAATATTAGTTGCCCATAATAAAGTGAATATATTTCATTTTTATTGCAATATTTCCTTGTGTTACTGATTGCAGTTTTAGATCCAAAAGACATTAATATTTTCTAGTATTACTCATTACAGTGTAGTTGTGATCTGAGAATGCTGCTGCTAAATGGTCAGGTTCCCATGTGAGCCAAATAAATGAAATATTAGTTTATTACATATTTAAATCTCTCTCCCCAGGCAGTTTTTCCCTCTCTTTCTGGAGTTTTGCATTATAATGTTCACCAAACAGTTTCCTAGCTAATGGCTTGCAACAACGTGGTCCTGCATTTCCCCTTGCTTTTGGTCTAGATTTTCATAACAAATTACCATGGTACTCTGAGGGGAGGGAGAATACTCAGACTTCCCGAAGAGTCAAGAGGGAAAAGTATGTCTTTAAGCAGTACAAAGTCGAGCATCGCCTTTGGAACATTTTCACAGTGTGTGTCAGCTTAACATTGAGTAGACAGTCAACTGGAGAAAAGTCCTCTTTGTCAAGAGCCCCGAAGCACCAATTGAAAAGGGAAAATCTATATTTTGCTTATCAGTATTAGGAGGATAATTCATAATACTTGTTTTTCTTGTGTGAAACAGTTTGATTCCAGTAATGAAATAACAATGGAACATGTTTCAAAATGAACGATGCAAATATCATCCTTCAGACAGCAATACATGACAACAGAGACCCTAAAAAGAGAGACATGATCTTTGACGGGTCATTGAATAATAATTAAGGGCCAGCCCCCTCAGTCTCCTCATCTCAGGTTTGTGATTAAAATCAATTACGTCACTCCTCCAGTGTCAACCGGCAAAGTCTCCTGACAAATGAAACGGTGCTTTAGGAGGAGGATGTTCCTGCTAGTCCCTGGTCCTGTCGGAGCTTCTCTCACATTCACAAATGAGATTAAGACTAGGCTGCTCAGGGATTTCAAACGGCTTTCCATAAGAGCATGAAATTCCCCGAGAGGCCGTGTAGGCTACATTAAGTCGACCTTAAATTGTCTGCTGAAGTGATCAGCCATTGGCCCACATTGAGAGGAACAGCATGGCTGAAAATATGTTATTTACCTGCTCCTGTTAGGCATACATTAGACCTGAAATGGTCCACACAGACAGTGTGTTGAAGAAGGTGCAACAGGAGGCTGAAGAAAGACCCTCACAAACTTCTACAGATGAGAGCATCCTGTTGGCTGCATCACCGCCTGGTACGGCAATTGCACCGTCCGCAACCGCAGGGTTCTCCAGAGGGCGGTGCGGTCAGCCCAACGCATCACCAGGGGCACACTGCCTGCCCTCCAGGACATCTACAGCACCCGGTGTCACAGGAAGGCCAAGATGATCCTCAAGTACCTCAGTCACCCAAGCCACGGCTTGTTCACCACGTAACCAAATAGAAGGCGGAGATAATACATGGGAAATCAAAGTTGGGACCATGAGACTTACAAACAGCTTTTATCTCCAGGCCATCAGACTGTTGAACAGTCACCACTAGCCTGCCTCCCAATACCCTGCCCTGAACCTCAGACACTGTCTCTAGCCGGCTATCACTTGGTACGCTACCCTGCACCTTTGAGACCGCTGCCCTATGTACATAGAGTCATTGAACACGGGTCACTTTAAATAATGTTTACAGACTGTTTAACCCACTTTTTGAGTATATACTGTATTCTAATATGTACTGTATCCCGGTCCCCCCCCCCCCCCCCCCCCTGCAATTCTATTCATTTTGCTATGGGGTTTTGTACTGTATATTTATATACTGTATTCTCAACATAGCTCATTCAAATATTTATACAACTGTACATTGCATTTTAGTTACACTGTTTATACACACTGCATATTTATATAGTGGATTCTTGACATACCTCACTCTAATATATCTCCTGCTGTACATATCATTACTTGTGTAAATTCATCTCGTGTAGATAGCTATAGATTGCATTTGGATTACCGTTACAGTGCTATTTGGGTTGTTCATTGGATTCATTCTGACATTTCTTGATTTCTTGTTGATCTTTCATTTTGTTTACATTTTTTTTATTGATTATTTGTTTACTTGTTTGACATTTTACTGTATTGTTAAGGAGCTAGTAGCATAAGCATTTCGCTGCACCCGCTATAACATCTGCAAAATTGTGATATTTTGAAGATCCATATTTAATACCCTGTACCATGACTTTGTTTGACATTATACATTTTATGTTTATCTGTTCTTCGTCAGGTAATCTACTTCTATTGTGTCTGGCTTTTCGATGATATCAAGACAATGAGAGAATATCAGAATAGCAATTAGATGAAAATAAATATCTGGTAGATAGGGCACCATTTTCTATATTTAATGTACAAGAGTGTAATTCTCTCTCCCTCTCTTTATCTCTGTCTCAGACCTACAGTATGTTGATCTAGATGGGAGGCGAGGAGCAAGGTCTCCCCCTGCACCGGCCTCTTTATGATGAGGAGCAAACAAGTGAGATCTGCTGACCCCATCTCCAGTGGGCCTCTGTAGCCGTCTTCTGTGGCCCTCCTCTGTAGCCCCCCCTCTGCAACATTACGCAAGGCGCTAAATCAAAGTGTGAAGTCAGCCCAGTGTGTGCTTAACGTCCCCCTGCTCTTGTCACCAATGACCAGGGGCGGGCTGCTACATGTCCTTGCCCTATCCCCTGGTGTCCTATCACTCCTTTATCTGTCCACAGGGCATGGCCCCTCTACCAAACACAACCACACTTGCATGCTTAAGGAGGAGAGGTTTCTTAATCTCAACACCCAGGGAGGAAATGAAACATTCCAAATTACGCAGCACATACTGCATGTCTCTATTTAATACAATCATATTCAAACAACGTAATTCATCTTGCACATAATTATGGATGGCAATATGCGTATTTATACAGTACACTCAAAAGTTTGCCTAATTTTAGGGCCGTATTCAGACTACCATTGACACAAACGAACTATTTACACAAAAGTCTAAGTTATAAACTCAGATCTCAAATCAGAATGTAGTTTGTAAAGTGCTGTATTACTCATCTGAAATGCCAAAAGGAGGAGAACTAATCCATAACTTACAGTATACAATGGTGTGTATACATGGATTGACATCCAGGCTTCCCCAAACATATGTAGCATCTCCTGGCTTGTACACATAGCCTACAAGCCACTGATGCAGACCTTTGGAACATCTACATTTTAAAAAGTCTAATAAATCCATTTATTATATCCTACACCTTCACAATATATCAATTATTTATTTTAGACAGGTCTAAAGATGCATGATATGAAGAAAATGTAGTCTATTTCTGAAGAACAGAATAGCATACTTTGTCCTTATGTTAGGTCCTGATCTGCCAAATGGCTGTGGGCTACACTAGTTCATTTAGCAGACAAAATTTGGTTAGAATTCCATGGCATTATTTTATAGTATGAAGAAAACAATTGAGCAAAGCTGATTAAAATAAAAAATATATTTTCTCCAAGCGTTTTGATGGATTACGCACGCACATGTGGCTATTCTGTGTTGAGCAGTTAACAAATAAATAGGAATTGCTATATGCTTTATTTAGAGTTATTAATGTAACTTTAGTTGTTCTACAAAATGTTTGTCTATATGTTTTGATTTTTAATACATTGTTAGGCTGCATGATGCGACTCTAATGATGATTTGAAAACAGTCGCTCGAAAGGCATGAGCTCTGGTTTGTTTTTTGCGCAGGCTGTACACACTTCATCAGTCACTCATTCATAATTTTACAAGCACTTGATAATGCCTCGAATTTCACGGCAGCATCCCCTTTGTGTGGCCGCAATGCACCCTAAGAATATCCATGCTTTTGCGGCCAGTGGCCGTTGTGCCCTTCTCCCTGAGTGTTGCACGCTCGGCTGTCCTTCATGTGATTGGGTCTTTCTCACAGGCTACAAGTGAAGACAGACACATCGTGGACGCAACTGCGAGCGTCCATATCCAATTCCGAGGTGCATATTGAAGATATAGGCCTAGCCTGCAGAAAGCTGATGGGATCCTCCTCCTTTTAGTAGAGACCATCACTCTGTTTTCTTGCACAATTGCATAGCCTATAGAAATGTTGCACAACATGACATCATGGGCTGTCATGAAGTGTTTGATTTGATTTTCAAATACATTTGCATTGATGTCAGAGTGATTAGAGGGACAATAGATTGCTGAGGACCAGGCAATTAGCAAGTTTGGTAGGTTACTAATGACCAGAAGCAGCATCAGAGCTTGGAGAAGTCTAATTACCGTGACTAAACGGTCAAGTGGAATTTGACTGCCTTCATGACTCGTGACCGCCGGTGTGGCAGTAATATGGTCACCGCAACAGCCCTACCTATGACAACAATAACTAAAAGTGTACTGTATGACAGAGCCATAGACTGTTTTGCCAACATGAAAGAGAGGAGGATGGCATTGGTGTTCAACCAGTCTACAAGTAGGGTGAGTAAAAAAAAGTTTTACTTGGGTGCGCACGCACACAGAGACAGAAATCAGTACCATGGACAGCCACGTGATATTTAGCAACATTGACTGATTTAAATTGTTTTTGGCTTCTTTAAGTTTGTTTTCAGTGTATTAAACTAAGTATACAGCCTTGATGATTTGATGATGTTTAAATGTTTAAGTTGAAATGGTGCTGGAATAGTGAAGGCAGTGCTCCTGTTGTCTTTGTGCTGACTTGAGGTAACTCTGTGGTTCTAAATCAGTAGTTGTTATATCACCATGCTGCAGGTGATATAATGTTTTGTTACATCACATGCAGTATTTGCTTTGTGGACTTCACCTGACATATGTTGCTCTCCGATTTTGTGATGAAATGTATGTGTAGTTGAATTTATTCCAACACTGTGTAACTGTTGTCTTTTTGTTGTCACTTCCTTGTTGTATATCAAGGTTGTGTATGAACAAATGCAGTGTTTCCCAACCCTGGTCCTTGAGTACCCCCAACAGTACACATTTTAATTGTAGCCCTGGCAAAGCACACCTCATTCAGCTCATCGAGGGCTTGGTGATTAGTTGACAAGTTGAATCAGGTGAGCTTGTCCAAGGTTACAATAAAAATGTATTGGGGTACTCGACGACCAGAGTTGGGAAACTCTGAACTAATGGGTTAGAGCAACATAGGTTGTAATATGGCTTATTTTACAGGCTTGGCTTTGCTTCCTCATTGATTTTGAAGTAAAACAAATATAAACTACTTTTTATACTCTGGGGTTCTATGGGAAAACCAATCAAAGACAGAATGTTTATTCTCAGTGATGCAACACAGCACAAAGAAAGAGCATCCATGCCAAGGCATTTCAGGTATTCCCGAAAAGTGTGCAATGCAACCAATATTCACAAAACTTGTGAGACTGCTTTTATGAAAAGAGGAATCAAATTGAGCGGGAAAGTACATGTTATCTCTTCTTGCCTTTCTTTGCTTAATGAGGAGGATTCAAAATAATCCCTTAAGTAAAGAGCCATTTTCTTAATATTTTTTTGTTAACTAAGTTAGTCAAATTTACCTGAAGATACCGACATAAAATGTAAAAATATCTCATTTAGATAATATCCATGTTGTTATTTCAATATATTGGTCAGCAAATTAGGTCATTTTTGGACAACTGAGATGATGAAACAATTAGAACACTGGAATCAGGCAAAACTGTTGGAATTATACAATTCTGTAAGGAGAATTGATTTACAATATACTATAACAATAGAATGGCCCTAGCGGGGATGAGAATGTTCTTCCATTTTTAATAAGGCCTTATTTCCCATGGGGCACCGGGGATTTGAGGTTCAGGAGTGTCCAAGAGGCCACAGATTGTTCACCACAATGTATACCCTCTAATTGCTTGAGGTTCTGTGTGTTACTTTATGAATTTGTCATGGCGGGGAGAGACTTAATTGTCCTATTCTCAAAACAAAAAGAACACTTGCATTACCTTAGTTACTTAGCTATGTAGCATGTTTTGCATTGACTATCTGCCATCCAATGTATTTGCCAACATGTGGAAATTGAAATAGGACTAATGATGTATTTCAGACTTGTTTTGAATTCTTGTTTTCATTTTATCCTGGGGTGTCCCCCTCCTTACCCCTTTCCATAGTGGTAATGTTACAGATGTAACATTAATATTTGCAGTGATCCCCTGAGTGCGTGGTCTAACTCCATCATAATAACCCAAGGCAGTGTCTGTCTGACTCTCACCCATTCTCATTCCTGATTGACAGCTGATGCTTCTACCGCAGCTCCTCTCCTGGAGGCAGTGCTGACGGCTAGCTCAGAGCAGGCACGTGCACACCCAAACACCACCACACATTCACACACACACATACAAACACACACACACCACACCCAAGGGATGGTGAGGCCTCTGTTACAGTTCTTCTCACATGAATCAAGAGGAGCAGATAAAAGTGTTCCACAGTGGCCAGTAGCCACTCTCAACCATGGAGCCAGTGATGATGTCCAGGTGTGTGTGTGTATGCGTGTGTGTGTGTGTGTGTGTGTGTGTGTGTGTGTGTGTGTGTGTGTGTGTGTGTGTGTGTGTGTGTGTGTGTGTGTGTGTGTGTGTGTGTGTGTGTGTGTGTGTGTGTGTGCGTGCGTGCGTGCGCATTCGCACAATCTTTCATTCTCAACCTATCTCCCTCTCTCTATGTTTTCAATAATGTTACTGTTACTCACTAAAGAAACACAGGAATTACTCACCGGATGAATACAAGAGGCAATTTTCAGAGGTTTTGTGAGTTTAAAAAGGTGGTTACTGAAAGTAGCAAAGTTGTTGTTGTGGCGAAGTTACGTAGAGAGCCCACTTCAGCTCTATAAAACCAAGTGGCTTTCATTGAACTCCAAAGAGTTCTGACTTGCAGGCAAACATGTTTTCTCTTTGAAACACCTCACAGTACAGCGCTGTAATGTCATAAGGGGATTTGATCACTTTTACCTGCTCTAAAAGTTTACTATTTCTGCACAAAGGGAGATCGCAGATCATTGATCAATATAAATGTGGGTGTTTGAAGAGAAGCCGTGAATTGATCAGTAATCGTTCCTCACACTGGAAAAAGAAAAATCACAGGAATTAAAGTGAAAAGTTAAGTAGAACACTGTCAGGCACTCCCTGGGCTCGAGTCTCAGAAAAACTGCACAGAACAAATGGAAAAAGAACATAGGGAGCTGGTTGGGGAATTAAAAAAAGAATAATTAAAAGCTCAAATCTGGATCTTAACTGTGAGAAGAATGGGTTTTTACATCCACCAACAAGATACACTGGGATTGAGAAGTGTGTCTGCCGTAGGCTATTAAAATATTAACCACCGCTGTCTGTCCGAGCTGAGCCTTTTCCTCCTGGTACAGTGCAGTATCCTCGGTGGCACAGGGCCGGGGATAGAGTGGTTTTGCTCCTGCTCGCTACTGCCCTGTGGGAGCCTGGTTTCCATGAGAAAGTGGTTTGATGTTTTTCAGATGCTTGGCTCACTCAGCTATCCACTGACTGATTCAAAGGTATGCACACAGGGAGCTAGCTAGGTTCTATAGCTATAGCTGTGGGTTTGTTACAGTACTGGGCTTGTGTCACAAGGACAGGAAATTCTGAGGAAGTGAACTTATTCCACACCCCTGTTTTGGAAATCTAGCCTAAATAAATTACACATCATTGTTCTGACTTAAGTTCCGACACTGTGTGTTTAGTGCCATTTTAAAATACATGAACAAGACACCTAATACTTATATGTAGTCCTTGGTTTTAATTATTTTACCATAATAGCCTGCATGATCAAGAGCTTACTACCAACACATATAATGTAATATAATTGGGATTTTCTAAAGCATTTGGCAGAATGTCACACATGGTGGACTGGATATAATTTTATTTCAAATGGCTATGTTTTAGAGGCTTTTATTAGCTTTAACAGATAACAGCAATTATTTTCAGTGAGTGTGTGTTTTAGACTCTGCCAAATGCAAGTTGGCAGTTTACAAAAAGACAAATGATTCTCTTTGATACAGACAAAATGCAAGGGAGTATTTTTAGAATAATAGGTTGCCAGCTTTGTTCAGGTTGATATTTCAATAAAAGCTGAATACACAGAGAGTACTGTATATCGAGCGATGAACTGTAAATTAAACGGTAAACAATAACCTTTCTTTGCCATTAACTGTATGGAATTAAATATATATATATATATATATATATATACATATACATATACATATACATATATTTGTGTTGGCTACTTAGTGGAAGTTAAAACCAATAAAAAAATTGTCATTGGAGCAAAGAATCACCATACAGCAAACTGCCAATCAATAAACCTGCTGAGTATAGGCCTGGTTACAGACTAACATGTTTTTTAGTTGTGCGAATGACCCAGGCCGATACAATAACCAGTTGGCCAGACACCATAACCACTTTCTCTGCATGCAGTCACATACATTAGACTGACTGACACCTACTTGACCCAACTCCCTTACTTCTCCTCTTCTCCTTGTGCTTGTATGGGTAGCCTAGCAGGAAGATGTGGCAGTTGAGGATAGCAGGGATTGGCTAATCCCTAATATGGTATCTCCTTGCCACTCTGGACCACTGAAAGAGAGAGGGATAGAGAGTGAGAGAGAGAGAGAAGGATGAAGAGAGAGAGAGAGAGAGAGAGAGAGAGAGAGAGAGAGAGAGAGAGAGAGAGAGAGAGAGAGAGAGAGAGAGAGAGGAGAGAGAGATGGAAAGATGGAGAGAGGAGATAGAGGAGATGGAGCCAGCTGTCAGATGGAGGAGAGGAGATCTTTCATGGTCCTGCGAACACAACAGCTGTAGAGGGCCCGCCTGCTCGGCTCTGCATTATTAAGCATCTTTTTAGTTGGTTCCAGATGCAGGCCTAGCTGTGTTTACCCAGCCTTTGTGCATTTCTCATTGCCCCCCTCCCCTTCTTTTCCTTCGTTCACTCGTCCTCACTTTTTTGGGTTGCTGTGCTGTTTGGCGTAGTCATCCTCATATGGTCATCCTCAAACGGAAAAGCCAAATACATTATCATTCACCTCAGCTCTCTGGACATGAGGGGATTCTACCGTGTCAGGACTTTACAGGGACTAAAAGTCTAAGACTTCTCATTGGCTAAATGGGAGTTGTGGTGGTCCAATGTTGGGCAGGGTGGGGCAGCATAGAAAATATGATGACGTGAATGTATGTCCATCTTAGGCCTTTAGCTCCCCATAAATGCTCTAGCCTGGGTATAGGCAGTGTTGCTTTTTCCAAGTTAGGTTATTGGATGATTGTCAAAAGGTGTAACTACAGGGTAACTACCTGTGATTACATATCCTTGAATTGCGTAGACAATTCCAACTCACTTGGACACAGTCACACACACAGGCATGCGTGCATGCACAGACACACACACTAACCTTTTGTGAAAGCTGGGCTTTGAGGGGCTAATCTGAGCTCCAGCCTCGTCTCCTGTCAAGTTCAAGAGGGTTAACACATCTTTACCTCCAGAACAGCCCTCCTCTTCCCCCTTTCATGTCCACATTTGTTCGCTGGATGTCCAAAAATCTACAGAGGCTCGTCCCGACTCAGTTGGGATTGGTTAGCTGGAGCGCTGGAGGCTTTTCAGTGGCTGGCATCTGTTGTTCCTCATCCCAGAGCTGAGCTGCTGGCAGTGAGTTAATGGCCAAAGCTTGGGACGCAGAGAGAGAACAGTGGCTGATTTCCCTAAAGCCAGCGCACCAATCCCAGCTCACCACCATCTCCAGATGAGCCACCAGCAGCTAGACCATTCCAGCTAATGCTCCGCTTCTCAGAGGAGCTGAGGGCAGATGTTGCTCACTACATTGTTGTCTTCTCCATGGCTTCTCCAAATGTTCAGCTCTGTCTTTTGGTGTTTGTGTTGTTTGAATGGTTTGATTTAAGACGTTCCCCCATGAGAAAAATGAAGTTATTCTAATCTAAATTGCCAGAAAATGCGTACTAATATGGATTAAAAAAGTCATTTTTTAACGAGTACCCGATTGTGTCCATTTCTTTTCAGTAGTGTGTTGATGATACTTCCATGGGTTGTTATTGCTGCCACTGCTGTACACTCCTCCCCATCTCCATAATAGTGAAGGAGGTTGCTACGGTTTATTCAGTATCTTGTGACCCTAGAGAGTAAGGCTAGATATGTTATCACAGAGGAAGAAGTTCATATGAAGCCCAATAAATCAATTCATGCCTTGATGATTAGCTGTCACATAAGCAATTACATTGAGTAAAACATATTCATTTTCAGAAAGGTACAGCAAAAAGMAGAGTAGGATTGCTTCTAAATGTCTTAAACTTAAGGTGAAAATGTTATATACTTGTTATTTTCAGTATTCAAATTCATATTGTATTACTGTTCATTCATAATATTTTAGACATGTCTCTCCTTAACTTCAKTAGTTTAGTAATAGACTTTTATAAATACAATTGACAGTCACAAAAATATTGCAAACAAAACTATGGAAATTACGCACTGTCTTTGGAATTGTATTCTGGTCCTCAGACGAACATAGTCATTACTCATCATTGATGTGAGGCTTAACTGCTCTGTGCTTTGGTCAAAGAAAACATCAAAACTCTATTTAGGGCTCAATCTTAATTTCTGAACAAATTATTAATTGTGACTGGCATAGTCAAATCATTCTTACAACATTTTCCTTTCTGACAGCCACAGCATCACACACTTGACAGCTCAGGACCTCGAATCCCAGAATGAATTGCTCCCTGACACATCCTTAATGACAGTCATCTTGATGATAATAAATATATTATCATAGCAGATCACGTCTGTGTCGCAATCATCACCTCCATTTCCTTTTAATTAAACTGCAAAGCTGACGCCACATCTGTCAAAAAGAATGTGAGACTTTTTTGAAACCGCTGTGTACCTCAACTTCCCTTGCTTCTTCACTCCTCTCTTACCATGAACAATAGTGGAGAAAATGGCTTTGAAAGTTGCAAGCTTTCTCAATGCTTCTCTGTCTCCTGTCGAGGTCTTTCTTTCTTTTCTCTCTCTTTCTCTATCTCCTACTTGAAAGTCAGTGTAATGAGACAGCTGAGTGAGGAGGAAGTCTGACTGTCTACAGAGCACCAGTTGTCTGCGGAAGAAGTGAAGATTTACTGCAAATGAGACGACACCATTAAATACATTTTTATTTAGATTACTGTCATCATACATTACCGCCTTCCTTGTATACATTTGGCCTCAGCCTTTGTGGCGAGGTGCCATTATTTGCCAGATTAGGTTATTAAGCTATTAACACGTCAAGTACAGAAGCAAACACTTAAACAAACAGAGGAGAATGGAGGAGGTGTCACTGACTTGACATATGAAGGCAGTTAATAGCTACAGCGCCGAGGACTGTGGAGTAAAATTAAACAGACAGCTTTCAAAGGGAAACAGAGCAAGTACTCTGCAGTGACAGAGCCGCTCCGTTTTACTGGGGGATTATTTGCTGCATCGAGATAGCATGTTTTCTATACCAAGACAAAAAGAAACATATTTKATCTTTGCCTGTATGTTTATTGCAGCATGTATTAAGATGTTATTGGCATCATTATTAAAGTGGGGACAGGTCTCATTTTTAATATGTTGCCAACAGAGCAGTCTACATTGAATGGAACACTTAAAATAAAATAGTCATTGAAGATATCGAACATAGCGTTCTAACTGGTAAAAAGGACATTATAGACATCCATGCCATGGGTTTATTTTGATATTACTTGAAATAAGCACCTGAACTTTTTGTTGTTGTTCTGCTTTCTTTCTTTCTTTTTTCTTTTTTCTGAAAACATCATGAAATAGACATAAGTCCCTATGGTCACATGAAGAGACAGTATACATGGACAGCCAAGTCAGCGATTTCCAGTGGAAAATCCTTGGTAACCTATTGAAGCGGTTCAACTTCAGCCAAAATCAGGAACAACAACAGCTACTTGAGCCAGCAACCCAGTTCAGCCAACCCAACAGCTTAGCAGTCTTAACATACAATCCACCACTTATCATCATCGGCATCCAACAGCATGCAGCACACTCGTCCATGAAGAGGCTTGAGTTAAGCTGGTTAAAATAACACAAGACAACACAGGCACAACAGCTTCCGCTCTCCCTTTTGAGTCCTGCTTAATTTGAATTGCACAATGGGCTGAATCCTGTTCTGATGCTCGACCAGAGGACCACGGAGCTCTGTCCATCTCCCCTCCACATCATGAGTTGTTGGAGGAGACCGGGGCCCCCTGGTACTGTGTGGGCTTGGCTGATAAAGGCTTATTGCAAGGCCTTCTAGTCAGGCCGGATCCCGCTCCCCACAAGGGACACAGGACAGACATTAAGACAGGCTGTCACTAGAAACTGGAGAAAGGGAAGAGAGGGGGGGGTCAGAGAGAGAGTTTGCAATGTATATCACACCTTAGATTGATTTACTTTTCTTCTTGTTTTGGAGGAGAATGTTGTTAGATTTTTTTTTTAGGTGCTGACACATGATTGAGGTCCTATTACTGCCACCCTGTTAGCTATTGCGGCAACTGATACTCACAGACTGGTTCTGCCCCTGTGAAACATTTTACCTTGGGCTCATAGAGGATCTGACATGAACTTTGAACCAGAGGAGCACAGCTGTCAAATTGGTCCCCCCGTCTTTCCTTTCKCTGATTCCTCACAGGCACAGCCCAACCCCCCCCCCCACCCCCCCCACKCACACACACACTGTCTCCAAACTATATGACAAAACCCAGAATTTATAGCATTTACTCATTCTTGTGGTTTGTTGACATGCATGTTACATAGGAGACGTACATTGATCCACTTTGGTAGAAAACAGTGGATGTAGTTTCATGAATAACCCCACAACCCATAAAGTTGGAGGAGAACAAGGGGAGGAGGCGGTACAGATAGCGAGCTAAACATTTTAAGAAAATGTCCTATTTAGCCGACATCTGCAGCTTTTACCATGAATGCAGTCTCTGCTAATGAGGGAACTTTGCCTTTAAATTTCACTCGTGCTGTAACGCAGAATATCCGCTACATGCATTGAATAGAGCCATAACATAAAAGCCCTGTGTTGGTGATGTCAACACATATTRTTTGTAATGATTGTAAATGTTTTGAGAGAGAAAATATTGATCCTTCATATTAAAATCTAAATGTGCATGGTTACTCCACATTTTGTCAGGCCAGTTTGCTACAGCCAAGCTTCCACTGATTCTGAGCACACAACACAGGCAATCACTGTAACTGCAGCACCACCAACTGGCCAAATTACGTCTCACCATTACGAGCTGACTTTTTCTTCTTATGAGATTCACGAAAAGATTACTCKCATGTATCCCATTGTCATTTCTACATTTAAACAGTCTTGATATATTATTTGTGTGATCCTAGAAACAAGAAGAAGGAAAAAAACAAGCAAGGTTTTTCCCCACCTCCAACCACCTCCGTGTGCTTGACTTCGTTGTATCCATCATCATACATCTTTAATGACGTCAGGCCAGGAGCACAGGGTAAAATCACAGTAGTGCCCCGGGGCTAAAACCAGCAAAAATGAGGTTCCTCTTCCCCATCCCATGTGGAGGGAGGCACACACACATACACACACACACGGGCCAAGAGGGAGCGAACATCACACCCATCGATCGCTGGGGCTGTAGCCGGCTGGCGGCCACTCGCTGGTTTTGATGGATAAGTTTGGACCCAAAAAACTCTGGGTTGGATCGTGGTTGGCCTCAGCTGAGAAACGGAGAGAGAGGGGGGTGGGTGGGGGGGGGGGGGGGATCGTGGTTGGCCTCAGCTGAGAAACGGAGAGAGAGGGGGGTGGGTGACAAACGATAGACGCCTTGATTTATGTGTCCTTCTGCCTGACTGGGGAAAGGACAAGCTCCCACCCAATTTGGTTTCATTGTAAAAGGCCTATAGAGAATTATCCAATAGCCCTGAAAAAGTAAAGAAACTTTACTTTACTCCACCCCCATTCAAAACACAGAGCAAGAGAGTAACATAATGTGCTTTTGTCTATCTAATTACTTAGTGCAAGGTATAGTTTGCCTTACAGTTTCTTTTGACATTGTCTCTGTCTTTTCAAAGTTTGCATAATCAGGTATTGCAGTATTTCTATTGGTGAATGGATAGAAGTGCAGTTAACTATAATGCAATTTGAAGGACATTCAATACACAGTTATATTAAATATAGCTCTGATGCTTAACACGTTCTGATACACAGAGCAAAACAAAAGAAACAAGCAATAAAAGATCTCCCACATTTCCCAGCATATTCCCAGCCTCTCTCCTGTGAAACGATACGATAGTTAGTGTGGCTTGGAAACATCTTTCATTTGCTGAACCCCCAGCCTTGACCCCAGGGGTCAAAGTCAGTCAGCCCCTTCCTGTCTGTGGCTTTTCCCAGGATCCCCTGCCTGTCGGCGTGTCAGCACCTCTCCTGTCTCCTCACCAACTCAGGATGTTGCTTTTGCCTTCCAAGAGTTTCCTGAAACCCGAGAAAAATAGATCTGTTTCCATGCAGGGGTCAGCTAATGTAAAATAAAAAACATAAAATTGTACTTTTTGTATTTGTTTTACTTACGTTACAAACTTACGCTGTACTGTACTATGCTCTGACTCATTCCTATTTGTAGATACAAGGATGCAGAAACCTTAGGGACCATAGCTGCACAAAAATAACTATTCCTTCATTGGGCGTTTACAATATCCACCCACCTCCTTTTCAATACAATTCAGAAATAATCTTTGGCATATTTCAGTCGACATTCAAATCAACTGTGGCTCACTATTTTACCTCCAGCCTCTTGTCTAGACATTATACAATAAGTACTAACGCTGAAGGCGGTGAACGACTACAGTGAGCATATTCCTACGTACTTTCCCCCTCTTTAACTTACTGTACCATACAGTAAACTCTACAGGAATTAGACGAAATCTTGCTGAAATCCATTGCAGATTTTCCATTACTCGCCAGCCAGATAATTAAGCAGAACATTAAAATAAGGTCATGTTCCTAATGATCAGATTAGAGGACAGGATGGACCATTAAGGATGACGCTGCTAAAATAGCATAGAGGGTTTATACAGAGGTGAGTGGAAATGGGGCACATCATTAAACTATGCAGGTGCCTCTCCAGGTAGAATGAATGGCGATAACAAGGTCGCATTCACGGCTGTACGTGTCCTGATTAATTTGTCTCTCAATCACTTCAGTACCCTAAACAATGCTCTTCATACCTTCCTAGTATAAGTATGCCTCATTCTGGCGATCCCCTCAAATTAATTTAGGGCATAATTCAATTCACAGTAATAAATAAACAATTACTCGCCAAAACATAATGTCGTTTCTCATAACTGTTCTTTTGAAAATCTWTTTTACCCTGGACTCTATTCCCTTTTTGGAAGAGAGGGTGAGTATAAATGGAAGGCCTGTCATTTCACATTTATTAAAAGTGAAGCTCCAAAATTAATAATGTAAAAATATGGGGTTTAATTAGTCTTTTATTCTGCCCAATGTACTTAAATTAGATAATTCGCCCCCTAATGCCCTTTCACGAAATAAAGAATTAGCCTGTGACGTTGGGAGCTTGACAGGTGGGATGAAGTYGAGGAAATCGCTGCGGTTAAACTAAGGATATATCCATTTATAAGTCATTTGCAGCTTAGTATATTTGACAGGGGGGAGGGGCTCAGGTTTGGATTCCGTGCATGGTATCCTATTTAATGTGTTTCTATCATGTATGCCATCCCCATGCCATTGCTTTGCATAGCTCATTTCTACTATGAATTAGACTAATCCAATTTGACTGGATGTTTGGTTCACTGTAAACAGTATATTCTGTGAGCATAGTGGATTCATGATGAGTGCACATTGGATAAGTGCTGTTAAAGTGATGTTCAGATCACATGACATATTACTTTCTAAAATCAATTTGCAGTTTATTGGTCACGTACGCAGATTTGCAGATGATATCACAGGTATAGATATCACAGGTAAAGCAAAATGCTTGTGTTTCTAGCTCCAACAATTCAGAAATACCTAGCTATACACATAAAAAAACACACACATAATCAAAAAAAAWMTWAKCAAAAAATAAAGAAATAACAAAAAGAGCAATGCCAGAGACCTACGTATATATAGTGCATTCGGAAAGTAGTCCGACCCCTTGACTTTTTCCACATTCCAGTCTTCCAGTCTTATTCTAAAATGTATTAAATAAAAAACATTCCTCAACAATCTACACACGTTACCCCATAATGACGAAGCAAAAACAGGTTTTAAGACATTTTTGTAAAAAAATATAATTTTAAAACTGATTTACATAAGTATTCAGACCATTTGCTATGAGACTCGAAACTGAGCTCAGGGGCATCCTGTTTACATTGATCAAATCAAATTGTATTAGTCACATGCACCGAATACAACAGGTGTAGACCTGACAGTGAAATGCTTACTTACTTTGTGTGCTTACTTACCTAACCAACAATGCAGTTTAAACAAATACGGATAAGAACAATAAATATAAAAGTAACAAGTAATTAAAACAGGAGCAGTAAAATAACAATAGCGACACTATATACAGGGGGGTACAGGTACAGAGTCAATGTGCGGGGGTACCGGTTAGTTGAGGCAATATGTACATGAAGGTAGAGTTATTAAAGTTAAAGTGACTATGCATAGATGATAACAACAGAGAGATGCAGCTGTGTAAAAGAGAGGTGGGGGGTGGTAATGCAAATAGTCTGGGTAGCCATTTGATTAGTTGTTCAGGAGMCTTATGGCTTGGGGGTAGAAGCTGTTGAGAAGTCTCTTGGACCTAGACTTGGCGCTCCGGTACCGCTTGACYTGCGGTAGTATAGAGAATAGTCTATGACTAGGGTGGCTGGAGTTTTTGACAATTTTTTGGGGCCTTCCTCTGACACCGCCTGGTATAGAGGTCCTGGATGGCAGGAAGCCAGTGATGTACTGGGCCGTTAGCACTACCCTCTGTAGTGCCTTGCGGTCGGAGGCCGAGCAGTTGCCATACCAGGCAGTGATGCAACCAGTCAGCATGCTCTCAATGGTGCAGCTGTGGAACCTTTTGAGGATCTGAGGACCCATGCCAAATCTTCTCAGTCTCCTGAGGGGGAATAAGTTTTGTCGTGCCCTCTTCATTGTCGGTGATCAGGCCTACCACTGTTGTGTCATCGGCAGACTTAATGAGGGTGTTGGAGTCGTGCATGGCCATGCAGTCATGTGTGAACAGGCAGTACAGGAGGGGACTGAGCATGCACCCCTGAGGGGCCCCTCTGTTGAGGATCAACATGGAGGATGTGTTGTTACCTACCCTTACCACCTGGGGGCGGCCCGTCAGGAAGTCCAGGATCCAGTTGCAGAGGGAGGTGTTTAGTCACAGGGTCCTTAGKTTATTGATGAGCTTTGAGGGCACTATGGTGTTAAACGCTGAGCTGTAGTCAATGAATAGCATTCTCACATAGGTGTTCCTTTTGTCCAAGGGGGAAAGGGCAGCATGGAGTGCAATAGAGATTGCATCATCTGTGTATCTGTTGGGGCAGTATGCAAATTGGAGTGGGTCTAGGGTTTCTGGGATAATGTTGTTGATGTGAGCCTTGACCAGCCTTTCAAAGCACTTCATGGCTACAGACGTGAGTGCTACGGGTCAGTAGTCATTTAGSCAGGTTACCTTGGTGTTCTTGGGCACAGGCACTATGGTGGTTTGCTTAAAACATGTTGGTTTTACAGACTCGGACAGGGATAGGTTGAAAATGTCAGTGAAGACACTTGCCAGTTGGTCAGCGCATGCTCACAGTACACGTKCTGGTAATTCGTCTGTTTCAAGGTCTTACTCACATCCTCTGCGGAGAGCGGCTCTCCGGCTGCGGAGAGCGTGATCACACAGTCTTCCAGAACAGCTGGTGGTCTCATGCATGTTTCAATGTTATTTGCCTCGAAGCGAGCATAGAAGTAGTTTAGCTCYTRTGGTAGGCTTGTGTCACTGGGTAGCTCTCGGCTGTGCTTCCCTTTGTAGTCTGTAATGGTTTGCAAMCCCTGCCACATCCGACGAGCGTCAGAGCTGGTGTAGTACGATTCGATCTTAGTCCTGTATTGATGCTTTGCCTGTTTGATGGTTCGTCGGAGGGCATAGCYGGATTTGTTATAAGCTTCCGGGTTAGAGTCCCGRTTCTTGAAAGCGGGAGCTCAACCCTTTAGCTCAGTGCGGATGTTGCCTGTAATCCATGGCTTCTGGTTGGGGTATGTACGTACGGTCACTGTGGGGACAACGTCATCAATGCACTTATTGATGAAACCAATGACTGATATGGTGTACTCCTCCATGCCATCGGAAGAATCCAGGAACATATTCCAGTCTGTGCTAGCAAAACTTTTTTAGTGTTCTAGTCACTGGAGCTTCCTTCTTTAATTTTTGCTTGTAAGCAGGAATCAGGAGGATAGAATTATGGTCAGATTTGCCAAATTCAGGGAGATGGAGAGCTTTGTATGCATCTCTGTGTGTGGAGTAAAGGTGGTCCATAGTTTTTATTCCTCTGGTTGCACATTTAACATGCTGATAGAAATTTGGTCAAACGGATTTAAGTTTCCCTTAATTAAAGTCCCCGGCAACTAGGATGGTCGCCTCTGGGTGAGCGTTTTCTTGTTTGCTTATGGTGGAATAAAGCTCATTCAATGCTGTCTTAGTGCCAGCCTCTTACTGTGGTGGTATGTAAAACAGCTTTGAAAAATACAGATGAAAACTCTCTAGGTAGATAGTGTGGTCTACAGCTTATCATGAGATACTCTACCTCGGGCAAGCAATAGCTCGAGACTTCCTTAGATATCGTGAACCAGCCGTTATTTACAAAAATACATAGCCCGCCGCCACTTGTCTTACGAGACACCGCTGTTCTAGCCTGCCGGTGCAGCTTATAACCAGCAAGTTGTATGTTGATAGTGTCGTTGTTCAGCCACGACACTGGGAAGCATAAGATATTACAGTTTTGAATGTCCCGTTGGTAGTTTAATCTTCAACGTAGGTGAGAATGGAAGGAAGTGGGGGTTTATTCGATCGCCTACGAATTCTCAGAAGGCAGCCCACCTCCAGACCCTTTTTCTCCACCTCCTCTTCACGCAAATCACGGGGATCTGGGCCTGTTCCTGAGAAAGCAGTATATCGTTCGCGTCGGGCTCATCAGACCTTGTAAAGGAAAAAAAGGATTCTGTCAGTCTGTGTGAGTAATTGCAGTCCTGATGTCCAGAAGTTATTTTCGGTCATAAGAGACAGTAGCGGCAACATTATGTACAAAATAAGTTAAAAAAATCAGTTACAAACAACGCAAATAAACATTAAAAAAACACAATCGGTTGGGGCATGTAAAGCGTCTGCCTTATTCTCCGGCGCCATTTTCATGCTTGAGATGTTTCTTCAACTTGATTGAGTTCACCTGTGGTACATTCAAATGATGTACATGATTTCGAAAGGCACACACCTGTCTATGTAAGTCCCACAGTTGACAATGCATGTCAGAGCCAAAACCAAGCCATGAGATCGAAGGAATTGTCCGTAGAGCTCTGAAACAGGATTGTGTCGAGGCATAGATTCTGGGGAAGGGTACCAAAACATTTCTGCAGCATTGAAGGTCCCCAAAACACAGTGCTCCATCATTATTAAATGAAAGACGTTTGGAACCACCGAGACTCCTCTAGAGCTCCCCCCAGCCAAACTGAGCAATCGGGGAGAGGGCCTTGGTCAGGGAGGTGACCAAAACCCGATGGTCACTCTGAACAGAGCTCCAGAGTTCCTCTGTGGAGATGGGAAAACCTTCCAGAAGGCAACCATCTCGGCAGCAGTCCACCAATCAGGCCTTTATGGTAGAGTGGCCAGACGGAAGCCAATCTTCAGTAAAAGACACATAAACCCGCTTGGAGTTTGCCAAAAGGCACCCAAAGACTCTCAGACCATGAGAACAAGAATTCTCTGGTCTGATGAAACCAAGATTGAACTCTGACGCTCTGCCAAGCGTCACGTTTGGAGGAAACCTGGCACCATCCCTATGGTGAAGCATGGTGGTGCATCATGCTGTGGGGATGTATTTCAGGGGCAGGGACTGGGAGACTAGTCAGGATCAAGGAAAGATTAACGGAGCAAAGTACAGAGAGACCTTGATGAAAACCTGGTCCAGAGCCTCAGGACCTCCGACTGGTGTCATGACGTTGGCCTGGGGTAGGTTAGACAGTCATAAATACCTCCCCCCCCCCGCTCCTCTCCCTACTCTACTGATTGTGACATTAGAAGCCCCTTTGGTTAACATAGAGATTCTGGAACATCAGAAGTTGGGGGAAAATGAACTATATTCTGGAATCCGACCAACTGAACATATGGGTGGTACTTATACTTCTTATGCTTGACAGTCCCGGTAACGGGACCGATATGAACAACAGCCAGTCCAAGTGCAGGGCGCCAAATTCAAACAACAGAAATCTCATAATTCAAATTCCTAAGACATTCATGTGTAATAAATTTTTAAAGGTAATCTTGTTGTTAATCCACCAAAGTGTCCGATTTCAAATAGGCTTTCAGCGAAAGCACTACAAACGATATATGGTTAGGTCACCACCAAAACCACAATAAGCATAGCCATTTTTTCCAGCTATAGATAGCTTCACAAAAACCAGAATAGAGATAAAATGAATCACTAACCTTCGATTATTTTCATCAGATGACACTCATAGGACTTCATGTTACACAATACATGCATGTTTTGTTTGATTAAATTCATATTTATATAAAAAAATCTGAGTTTACATTGAGGCAACTAGATTCACTAAATGCAAAAACATCAAGTGACTTTGCATAGCCCATCGTTTCAACATATATACTCATCATAAATATAGAATGGATAATACAGTTATACACATTGAATTATAGATATACCTCTCCTAATGCAACGATGCTGTGTCAGATTTCAAAAAAACTTTACGAAATATAAACCATGCACATAATTGAGACGGAGCTCAGGTGATTAGCCAAATTAGCCACCATGTTGGACTCAACAGAAACCAGAAAATACATGATAAATGTTTCATTACTTTGATGAACTTCATCAGAATGTAGTCCTATGAATCCCAGGTCCCAAATAAATGCTTGATTTGTTCGTTCATGTCTGTATTATATGTCAAATTAGCTACTTTGAATTGTTTACCAAAACCCTAACCAAAGTCTCAAAGCGCGACCACTATAAGCGTACGAAATGTCCAAACATTCCGTTACAGTCAGTAGAAACATGGCAAACGATGTACTGAATCAATCTTTAGAATGTAGTTAACATACATCTTGAATAACGTTCCAACGGAGAACTAATACAGACTTCAATTGAGAGATCGAACACAGCTGCCTCTCACGTGAACGCGCGTGTGTAATGCATGGTCACCTCATGGACCTCATACTAAATTCTTTCCTCATTCGCCCCCTTCACATTAGAGTCATCAGACTTAGTTCTGTTGATTGCTGACATCTAGTGGCCCAGCGGCAGTGCAAATCATAATAGCTCAAGTGGATTTCTTTAGGGACTCTGGTGAATACACACAGGCTCAGATTTCTGACTTCCTGTTTTGATTTCAACTCAGGATTTTGCCTGCCAATATGAGTTCTTGTTAATCTCACAGACATAATTCAAACAGTTTTAGAAACTTTAGAGTGTTTTCTACCAATACTAATAATATATAATATAATGTAATATGTAATATAATAATATGCAAATATTAGGAACTATGACTGAGGAGCAGGCCGTTTGATATGGGCACCTTTCATCCAAGCTACTCAATACTGCCCCTTCAGCCATAAGAAGTTAAGGTATATTATGTCAGTTCGGTTGCCCTCTGACACATTCTCATCAATGATAGAATGACATAAACTCTACTGTGGAAAGTCTAAACATCAGAGGTATCGGATTCACATGGAATTGTTGTTTAATTCAAATGTTTGAATATGAAATTATTTGTGAAGAGATTAAATGTAATTTAGCTTCCAAATGAGAGATTTGGGTTTTCATAAGTTTGGCCTCTGCTCAACCAGTGGCCCGCCCGTGTGAAGAGACATGGGTTATAAACTTTTCAGACACACCCCTCTCCTCCACTATATAAGCCATTGACAAAGATTTAACCTTCTGTTCCGGGTACATTAAGAAGGAATTGACGACGATGATCAGAAATGGTTCAGGTAATCACTACCGAACGAAACCAACCTCAGCATGAGCTTTGGTTGCGACTGGTATGAACTTTGAAATCTTATTGACTATAGAAGTGATACCTCCTAGACGTTGTAAGCAACAGCAGCTGCAAACGTAAATTAGGACAGACAGAGTATCCAGTCTACCACTCAGCGCAGCAACAGACATTCTTCAAAGGACAACGGACCCGGTTGGGCAACACGGCCTTCCATCTACCACCAACCTCCTGAAGCGCAGCTTAGAGTAAATATTTATTGCATTTTCCTTTTCCAAATGGGCGGTAATTTAGAATGCATAAGATATTGTATTTATGATAGCACAGCTTCGCCCTTTGTTCCTCAGTCTTCCCGCTCTTTCACTAAAACCTAGCCCCTTATCTTTTGTGTAACCACTGTCATATCTGTTCCACCCGCCAGGGACGTTTTCTTTATGACGTAATTTGTAATCAAGGTATGATTTATTCCGTGTATATGTAATTCTGTGTGATTTAGTTAGGTATTTAGTAAATAAATAATTAAACCCAATTTTGTATTGCTGATTCAACTTGTTAGCCAGGGTTCGTGAAGATAACCAAGAATTTARAACTTTCAGATGAGACTGAAATAAGATGACGATTAATATTGACTGCTATTGATGTYAAATATTATTAGGTCTTTAAGAGTTTATTCGGAAGATAACAGCTCTATAAATATTCGTTCGTGGTGCCCCTCCTCTCTAGTTAATTACATTTACATGATTAGCTCAATCAGGTAATATTAATTACGGAGAAAGTATTMTTTTTAGAATAGCATGTCATAACACTTAATCCGGCATAGCCAAAGACACGACAGGGGCGAAGGTTCACCTTCCAACAGGACAATGACCCTAAGCACACAGCCAAGACGACGCAGGAGTGGCTTRYGGACAAGTCTCTGAATGTACTTGAGTTGCCCAGCCAGAGCTCGGACTTGAACCCGATGGAACATCTCTGAAGAAACCTGAAAATAGCTGTGCAGCGACGCTCCCCATCCAARCTGACAAAGCTTGAGTGGATCTGCAGAGAAGAATGGGAGAAACTCCCCAAATACAYGTGTGCCAAGGTTGTAGCGTCATACCCAAGAAGACTCAATTCTGTAATTGCTGCCAAAGGTGCTTCAACATAGTACTGAGTAAAGTGTCTGAATTCTTACGTAAATGTGATTTTTCAGTTTTTTATTTTTAATCTAGCCTTAGCCCAAGCTGATATTCTTTAATGAAATCTTTCAGACAATTCATGCATGAGTTATATCTATATTTTACCCTTCATCTCTTATATGGGGCATGCTTATCTGCAATAGAATTAAACAGAGAGGTAAGACATTTAAGGTCCTGGTTCAAATCAGAGATTGAGGACACATCCTCCCAATCATCAATCCCAGGTCATACAGGTAATGTTGCTCATTGAATATTCTGAAATGTCTTTATTTGTGATAATGCAATTATCGGATTTTGGTAGCTTAGTATCTCTAATGGGGGCAATGGGACAATCGTCACTGAGCTCGTAAGCAAAGATTCCATCGGCTGTATACTTTTGAGGTGCGTTTGTCAGAATTATATCCAAAATAGTAGATTTTTCAGGGTGTTTTAAGTTGGGTCGGTTGAGTTTTCTCAATACAAGTATCTTTCAGTCTATCTGATTCTGGCATCAACCAATCCAGGTTAAGATCACCCAATATTAATATTTAAGATWTAGCATAGTTAGACAGCAAGTCAGACAATTTGCTAAGAGCATTTGGGAGGGCCAAGGGAGGGCGATAAACCTCCACTGACGTTAGTTGGGCATTATTACCAAGGCCCAAATTTAGGACAAGACATTCAAATTGCTTGTGGATAGCGGTGGTAATACACACAGCAACATTCAAGTTGTTCTTTATGAATATGGTGACACCCTCACCTCTGCCAGATCTGTCAGATCTAAAAAGATCATATCTATTTAGAGACACATCAGATTCTGGCACAAACTTTTTTTTAACCAAGTGTCAGTAATTATCAAAATGTCCAGAATTACATTAAGATCCATTTTCAAAATCAAACTTCTGACATTTACATGAATCAGTCCAAGGCTCTAAAACAAACATGCTATGTTGAGTATGTAACCCWCTATATGAAATAGCCATTGGGTTGGCTTGAAATGCAATAGATACAAGACTTCTTAGAACTGTGCCATTTGGCCTATGCCTCGAACAAGGACGTAGATTAATTCAATACTCAATGAGGGTTACCGGTTTCGGGCGAGGACTGATATTTGTTCACTTTTTTAGTACCTTTTCAATGTTAGCACTCAGCATCCAAACTCCTCTCCTGCTTGGGTGCAGGCCACCCCTTTTTAGGAACTGTGGTCACTCCCAAAATGGATTGAAATCGTCAATAAAATCCCAGGCTTTTTCAGAGCAGAGTCCTTGACCCTCTCCACTGTGGACCCATCGATATGGATGGGGGCGTGCTCTCTCTGCTGTCTCCTGTAGTCCACGATCAACTCAATCGTTTTGTTGACGTTGTGGGAGAGGTTCTTTCTGGCACCACTCCACCAGGGCTCTCACCTCCTCCCTGTAAGCTGTATCATCGTCGTTGGTAATCAGGCATACCACTGTTGTGTTGGCCATGCAGTCATGGGTGAACAGGGAGTACAGGGGGGAGGGGGGGGGTGCTGAGTATGCACCCCGGTGGGTCCCCCTGTTGAGGATCAGCCTGGAGGAGGTGTTGTTGCCTACTTTCACCACTTGGTGTCGACTTGCCAGGAAGTCCAGGAACCAGTTGCACAGGGAGGGGTTCAGACCCAGGGCCCTGAGCTTAGTGATGAGCTTGGAGGGCACTATGGTGCTGAAGGCTGAGCTGGAGTCAATGYACAGCATTCTTACATACTGTGGGTATTTATCTTGTCCAGGTGGGATAGGTCAGTGTGCAGTGCACACATTTACTGCAGTCACAAAATTGTGCATACTGTTTGTCTGGAGAAAGCATAAATGTATGTATGGATTAACATAGCGTGATTGCAACCTTTACTTTGCATTAAGCTATGGGCACAGGTCATGCCTACACGTTAGACAAATGTTTGAGTTGATAGCATATGATATGGCACCTATGAATGATCCTTTACACTACGACCATGGCGTTGTTTGTGTGTGGTTGAGCGCGTGACAACGTTGTGCTATAGAGGAGCAAAGAGCCCAGACAGCCCCTTGCCTTCTCTCTCTCTCCCCTCGCATGGGACAGGCACAGCTGTCAGATCAAAATCAATCGCATTAAAGCATGTGCAAGCTAAATATTTCATTCTTGCCTTGGGAACCAATTAAGTGCTACACATGAAGTCGGAGGGACTGGTTGAGCCGGAGTCGTACTGGTGCATACCAGCTGCTCCGCAGCCTACAACCCCATGCAAATGTGTCAGTCGGAGCGTTCGGCTTCAATTAGCTAGTGATGTTTTAAAAATGCACCAAAGCCAGACTGGCAGGCCGGAATTGGAGGAGATCCACACCAGGTATGTTGTTTATTTTGTTGTTGTCTGTTCCGCTGCCTGTAACGCATTTGCCCTTATTGCAGATGTGAGACTTTGTCATGAGGAGGGGCCCGGGGCCTTCAAAGAGCCATGTGTCAGAGAAAACACTACAACAGACTGGCAGGCACACTGTATCTTGATACAGGTGATAAACTTTTATTCTGATTTTCTATAAGAGATCTAATGAGTTTGATCATTGTCTGCTTCATCAGCACATACTATGACACTCTTTAAAATATATTAGTAAAATAATGAGAGTTAAAGAAAAAGGAGAGTTTGTGAGAGAAAGAGAGAGAGACAGAGACAGAGAGACAGAGAGACAGAGAGACAGAGAAAGACAGTGAGACAGAGACAGAGAGAGAGAGAAAGCAAGAAAGAGAGAGAGAAACAGAGAAGGACAGAGAGAAAGTGAGAGAGTGAAAGCAAGAGAAGGAGAGAGGGTATGATTGATAATAGTGCTGACAGAGCCCCTCTGGCCATGCTCTCTGTGGCAGA
The DNA here is from genome assembly GCF_002910315.2 of Salvelinus sp. IW2-2015. Taxonomy (NCBI): domain Eukaryota; kingdom Metazoa; phylum Chordata; class Actinopteri; order Salmoniformes; family Salmonidae; genus Salvelinus; species Salvelinus sp. IW2-2015. The sequence goes on from NC_036858.1 coordinate 39,868,540, forward strand.
ATGGGGAGACATGGCCTCCCTGCATGAGACTGAGACGTCCCTCTACTCCGTCCCAGCACACACTCCACATCTGGTGGGATCGCCCACGCTAGGTCAGGGGTCAAGGCACCATGGGGCTACCCCAGGACTCACACCCAAGGACTCACACCCCAGGACGCTCAGAAAACACAAGAGCTGCTGGATCTATGCAATAATCTAGATCCACTGTGTTCAAGCCCAATTGTCCTCAATATACAGTATTACTCTTTGTACAGACCTCATGCATTCAGAAATCAAGTTATATTTTAGTAGATTAAACACGTTGACAAATTTGTGATAAAATCATGCTAAAAGAAAACGAATGGAAACAAATTGTAATAGTCACATGTGCCGAATACAACAGGTGTAGACCTTACAGTGAAATGCTTACTTATGAGCCCCTAACCAACAGTGCAGTTCCAAAAAATACAGATAAGAATYAGAGATACAAGTAACAAGTAATTAAAGAGCAGCAGTAAAAAATAACAATATATACAGGGGGGTGCCGGTACAGAGTCAATGTGCGGGGGCACCAGTTTGTTGAGGTAGTATGTACATGTAGGTAGAGTTAATTAAAGTGACTACGCATAGATGACAACAGAGAGTGGCAGTGGTGTGGAGAGGGGAGGGGGTGGGGCAATGCAAATAGTCTGGGTAGCCATTTGACTAGATATTTAGGAGTCTTATGGCTTGGGGGGTAGAAGCTGTTTAGAAGCCTCTTGGACCTAGATTGGCGCTCCGGTACCGCTTGCCGTGTGTAGCAGGGAGAACAGTCTATGACTAGGGTGGCTGGAATCTGACATTTTTTGGGGGCCTTCCTCTGACACCACCTTGGTATAGAGGTCCTGGATGGCAGGAATATTGCATTACATATAAACAAAGGCTAAGACGTAGATTGCAGGGGTGCTTGCTTGTGGTGCGTTGGTGGTGTGTGTGCATGTGGCTGTGTGTACATGTGTTAGTTCCTGCGTGCGTGCAAGTAGACAGCACTGATGAATTAGACATAAATTATGAAGTAGCTCAGGGACTGATTTGTGATAGCAGAGCCCTCATCAACAGGGAACACTAATACTTTTGAATGCTATGCTGTTTGTATGTTGATCAAGTTCAACTTGCTTGACAGGGCTGAGAAGACTTTGGGGACCATACCAAGAGAGCACACTCAGACAGGTGAAAGAAGAGAGGACAATAACACACACACACACCACACACACACACACACACACACACACACACACACACACACACACACACCCACACACAAACACACACACACACACACACACACACACACCACACACACACACACACACACACACACACACACACACACACACACACACCCTCCTAATGCAAGACCATTTTCAGGTAAACTGGAGAAACAGGTTATTTAACATTGGATCTTGGTTTCTCTTAATTGTACCTTCTAATACAGCATGTGGAGAGGTTATGCTCCATAGACATTTCTCTGAAACATTCCTTGAATAATTGCTTAGATGGGAACATCTCCTGACCTGACTGGTGCCTGTAAGTCTTTGTAACCATGCATAATAGTATTCATGGCATTCTATTGTAATTTACTTGCATGGGAGGCAGGTCATTTGGTGCTGTCACCATTTAACTGGAGAGAGGGTTGGCGTGTCCACACCTCCTTCCTTAGCCCGTCTGGGCTGAGTTAGGGTGGGTTTGTGGAGACTGGAGACCATGGCCTCATTATGAAGGAGATAAAGACTGTTAAGGCTGTTTGGTCTTGGGCTGGGTCCAGCCCCTATGGTGAAACACACCTGCTCCCCTCTTTAAAGAGCCCTGCTCCAGTTTAGCTCTTGGCCACGGACGAGTAATGACCTATCCAGGGGGCAGTAGCGCCCGCTTCGTTTAGTCTGTCGTTAAGACCCAGAGTCACCAACATACTGAGGCACAAGGCCCTGCCAACAAGACAGCACCCCAGGTCTCTGCCAAACATCTAACATCCAAACCTATTCTGTTACACTGTAAAACCATGAAACATGTTCATAACTTAAATGTCAATGTTTAAAACATGAACAGTAGGCATTTAGATTAGCCAATAAGTGTTCTCATCTTAATCACAGGCATTTAGAATGCACGATTACTTGTATTTGTATACAAACGGCACTTACATTACATAAAAAACAAAATATAAAACAATACATCATATAAAATTATTACACCACTACATATCTACAATACAAAATGTATAATACCACCATACAACAATATTACAATGTACGTGTGTGTGTGTAGAGTGCATGTGCTAGCGCTTGTGTGCATATGCGTGTTTCTGTATCTTTGTGTGTGTCTCTTCACAGTCTCCGCTGTTCCATAAGGTATATTTGTATCTGTTTCTTAAATCTGATTCTACTGCTTGCATCAGTTACCTGATGTGGATTAGAGTTCCATGTAGTCATAATAGTCATGTAAACATGATAGTCAGCTTTTTCCAGTCCGTTTCCAATCAGGAGAACACCTATATCTCCTAAGTGTTCAAATTTTAAACACTAGTGTTTACTTTCCCATCATCCTGTTTAGAGTGTATTTAGTCATTAAAAATGGATGTGACTTTCCATGCCTTTTATTCAGATCAGTGTTAGGCAGTGGCAGAACTATGGTTTTCTACATGGGGTGGCCAGGGGGTGGCCAAGGCTACTTCAGGGGGTCCATAGACCATGACAGAAAATGAGTGTGTAAGCCTAATCTGGCATCTAAGGAGCATGAATGAATCCTATGATTGCTGAATAAAGGTAGAAGTGATAATTCACTTAACCCGGAGTCCTTCAATGTGGCAGATAGTGTGGTCCAAAAGGATTACTTCACTAGAATTCTTTAACATACAGTGTCTCTACCTCGGAACTGCAGCTCAATTTCACACACACACACACACACACACACACACACACACACACACACACACACACACACACACACACACACACACACACACACACACACACACACACACACACACACACACACACACACACACACACACACACACACACACACACACACACCTGTCTCTTATACACATCTAGATGTGTATAAGAGACAGGTCTATAAGTGTTGAACATCCAAAATATTTTCTGAAAATAAAGCTCACGCACCAAGGAGATAAGATAGCATTTGTGTGTTACCTAAATTGCGTAGGTTATTTACAAAAAAATGGAAATGTACAAAAAACACACTGCAATTTGACATACCAGGTATCTGTCACGCCCTGGCCATAGAGAGGTTTTTATTCTCTATTTTGGTTAGGCCAGGGTGTGACGAGGGTGGGCATTCTAGTTTCTTTATTTCTATGTTTTCTATTTCTTTGTGTTTGGCCGGGTGTGGTTCTCAATCAGACGCAGCTGTCTATCGTTGTCTCTGATTGAGAATCATACTTAGGCAGCCTTTTTTCCCACCTGGGTTTGTGGGTAGTTGTTTTCTGTTTAGTTTAATTACCTTACAGAACTGTTCGTTTGTCTCTTTGTTATTTTTGTTCAAGTGTTTTAATTTATTAAAATATTATGAACACGTACCACGCTGCGCATTGGTCCACTCCTTCTTCGCCAGACGAGCGTGACAGTATCAAGCAGAAATGGACTTGAAAAATAAAAATCATTTTGGTGCCCATCAATATTACAAACTTAAGGTATCATATTTATGCTCATATATATTATGTTAACTAATAGCAAAGAAAAGTTTGGGAATTGACCTAATCAAGACCTAATCCAGCCTCCCTAGTCATAGACTGTTCTCCCTGCTACCACATGGCTAGCGGTACCGGAGCGCCAAGTCTAGGTCCAAGAGGCTTCTAAACAGCTTCTACCCCAAGCCATAAGACTCCTGAACATCTAGTAAAATGGCTACCAAGACTATTCACTTTGCCCCCCTCTCCCCACCACTGCCACTCTTTGTTATCATCTATGCATAGTCACTTTAATTAACTCTACCTACATGTACATACTACCTCAACAAACTGGTGCCCCCGCACATTGACTCTGTACCGGCACCCCCCTGTATATATTGTTATTTTTTACTGCTCCTCTTTGATTACTTGTTACTTTTATCTCTTATTCTTATTCGTATTTTTTGAAACTGCACTGTCGGTTAGGGGCTCGTAAGTAAGCATTTTACTGTAAGGTCTACACCTGTTGTATTCGGCACATGTGACTAATAACATTTGATTTGATTTGATTTTGACTGGTGTAACYACATAAATCTTACAAAGTCGAAATAGCTCATGGAAGACCTCTTTATAAGGTTCTAGAAACACAACAAAGTCAAGGAGAGTAGACGGTCTGTCCCGTCCACTTTTCATTCTCCTATCAAGAAGCCGCTTGGTTTGGTGAACCTCATGTTTGAGGTCCTCTAAATCTGACTCAAAGGTCTGAGCAAAGGCAAACAGAGGCTCCTCATTCAAGAATGTTGTACTCTTTGGTTTGAGAGTCTTGACCCCTTGCATTATCTCGCAATTCTTCTTTGAAAAACGCCTCTGCAGCTCAGCTATGAGACTGTCAAGCACAAAGCACTTGATAAAAGATAGCTCTTTGGAAGCTCTCACCATCACTTTGGTCACAATCTTTCTGTCCTACAGTGCTCATCAACAATGAGTTGTGAAATCTTAAGCTTGTTTTAGGCTGTCTTTTACACACTGTTTGTACACTTATTTTGCGTTGCTTTGCAATCTGTTCAACCTCTTTCCATAGTTCTCAAAAGTAACCCTCACTTCTATAGTCCTATAATGTGTCTGTAAGGGCACCTACTAGATCCACAGCCCTTGCTAGGTCAAGAGAGCTTGATTGGAGCATGTCAGAAAGACATTTGGCATCACCAAACACTTTACCAAAAGGTAACCAAAAGCCCTATGAAATGTAAATCTATCTGAGAAAGAAGGCCCCTTGCCTCCACTGATCTATCACCACTATCCTGTAGCAGTCTCAGAACTGCTGGAAGCCTGTCCCTCAGATTACGGCATGCCATGTATCTGCATGCCCACCTTACATCCGTAAGTCTCTGTTGTTCCCTGGGCTACTGCTGTGGACACAGCTCTTTCTGAACTGCAAGCCACTTGAGATGAACGTACGAGCCAGATACAAAGTTATAAAGCTTCTGCAGGAGAGCAAAAAGGTTTACTTCTTATGGCTGGGGGCAGTATTGAGTAGCTTGGATGAATAAGGTGCCCAGAGTAAACTGCCTGCTACTCAGGCCCAGAAGCTAGGATATGCATATTATTAGTAGATTTGGATAGAAAACACTCTGAAGTTTCTAAAACTGTTTGAATGATGTCTGTGAGTATAACAGAACTCATATGGCAGGCAAAACCCAGAAAATATCCAACCAGGAAGTGGGAAATCTGAGGTTTGTACGTTTTCAAGTCTTTGCCTATCCAATATACAGTGTCTATGTGGTCATATTGCACGTCCTAAGGCTTCCACTAGATTTCAACAGACTTTAGAACCTTGTTTCAGGCTTCTACTGTGAAGGAGGAGAGAATAAGAGCTGATTGAGTAAGAGGTCTGGCAGAACGCCATGAGCTCAGTCAGGCGCGCACCCGTGAGAGGTAGCTGCGTTCCTTTTCCTTTCTAAAGACAAAGGAATTCATGTTATTTATATAAGACAAAGGAATTTATGACACAGCGGTTGCATTAAGGAGAAGTTTATCTAAAGTTTCATGCATAACACTTGTATCTTTTATCAATGTTTATTATGAGTATTTCTGTAAATTGATGTGGCTCTCTGCAAAATCACCGGATGTTTTGGAAGCAAAACATTACTGAACATAACGCGCCAATTTAAACTGAGATTTTTGGATATAAATATGAACTTTATCGAACAAAACATACATGTATTGTGTAACATGAAGTCCTATGAGTGTCATCTGATGAAGACCATCAAAGGTTAGTGATTAATTATATCTATATTTCTACTTTTTGTGACTCCTCTCTTTGGCTGGCAAAATGGCTGTGTTTTTCTGTGACTAGGTACTGACCTAACATAGTCAGATGGTGTGCTTTCATCGTAAAGCCTTTTTGAAATCGGACACTATGGTGGGATTAACAACAAGTTTATCTTTAAAATGGTGTAAAATACATGTATATTTGAGGAATTTTAATTATGACATTTCTGTTGTTTGAATTTGGCGCCCTGCACTTTCACTGGCTGTTGCCATATCAATCCCGTTAACGGGATCTCAGCCGTAAGAAGTTAACTGACACAGGCACTGATTTTACAACATCGACAAGAACCAAAGTCTAACAATGTGCATTACAGTGCACATAAAATGCAAATCTTGTGTCACGGTGTGCGCTACTGGTTGAAGGTAAGTCAGGTGCAGGAGAGCAGAGATGGGTGATAATAGGCGCACTTTATTCATATCCAATGAAAATAGCAATATACTTCCAAAGTACACGAAATGGTACAAAAACCAACACACACGGGCCAAACACAGACCCGGTGCTAACCAGCCAAATATGGGCTACAAGTAACAAACAAACAATTTCACACAAAGACATGAGGGGCAACAGAGGAATAAATACATGATGTGTGATTGGGAATGAAAACCAGGTGTGCAGGGAACAAGACAAAACAAATGGATAAATGAAAAATGGAGCGGCGATGGCTAGAAAGCCGGTGACGTCGACCGCCGAACGCCGCCCAAACAAGGAGAGGAGCCGACTTCGGCGGAAGTCGTGACATCTTGCACTGTTTTGAATCCGTGCAGAAACACCAGAATGCTTTCCGCTCATGACGGAAGCACCGTCATAGCCTTGTCCCAGAAGATTATTTCTGTAGTCCAGACCARGTTTTTCAAGGCAATCAATTATCATTTCTGTGAGACCTGCTGCATCTAAGCTTTCAGCTGACTGAAAGTGTAAAAAGCTTTCGTGGATGGCCCCATTGTAATAGTACCTCACAACTGAAGACATTTGTTATTTTTCTTTAAATCTTTGGTTTCATCTGCAATTACACTAAAAACTTCACTTTCTTTTACTTCTCTTATTATTTCACTTTGTACCATCTCAGCTAAGCCCTGAAGAGCTTTGTTCTGGATTTGTGTACTTAGCATTACCACATGCATGCATCATTTTCTCTATGAGAGGGTCATGCTTTGCTATTTCTTCTAAGATTGTCAAAAAATGACCCTTGTTGTGAGAGTCATCAGACTCTCGATGACATCTCTGCGCTATATTTTGAGTGGCAGTTAATATGAGCAGATCTGCAATTGTTTTAATGTAAGTACAGTTTTCCTCCACTTTCTTTTTCCGGTCCTCATTTATGACATCTAACATTGATGAGTTGCTGTCAATAGCCTTTTATGCTGATTCCAAGCATACATAGCATTGATATGATGCTCTGCCTTCAAATGGAGCTTAAACCCAGGATCTTTAAACAGTTCCTTTTTCCAGTTACAAAAACCTGACTGTGATGTGAAGGCAGATTAAGGTGTATTGAGCAGAGAAAAATGCCTACAGGCGAAACAATAAGTCGAATCTTGACTTACAGAATATTCAAGCAGCCAAGAATTGTCCTTATACTAGGAGCTGTTGAAAGCCCTTTTCCTAGTACCATGCTGTGTTCTGGGAAATGTTTTCAAACACGGCTGTACAGGAGGGACCCTCTTCTCTGAATCTTGAAATGTCTGAAATACACGTTAAATAATGTGTCATATCTCTATGGAAATGTATAATTAAGGGATCCACAATATTAGATACTAACAGCAGCTAAATAAAATGTGTAGTTTAAAGTATAGGTCTGGCTTACCATTGGGTCCTTTTGGAACATCATATCTGGTGCTTGATGCAGTTGGGAGGCGCTCGATGACATCTCCTGGTAGCTCTGGCTCACTGTCGTGCTCAGAGCTAGAGGTCTCTGTGTCATCCCTTGATACTATTACATTAAAATAACACAAGAATCCTTAGTGTATAATCACAGTAAAAATGCCACAGCCATCAAAACAAGAACACAGATGAATCAACAACCAACATTTTAAAGTGAGGCTTAATCTGACAAAATCATCTATTACAAGCTGAAGCTAAACTTACATTCTGAACTGGGTATGTGACTGACTGCCTGGTAGATGCTCTGACCTGGTGGTGGTAGACAGGGTCCTTGTGAAGTCTGACCACACTGACTCTGACTAGCCTCAGGTAGGGAGCTGCTCTGGGGTCCGGTGGTGATGCAACGGCTGGGGTCTGTTTGCACCTGATCTGCCTGTTTGTGCTTCTTTAAAAATAAGTCTGATATCTCTCCCTTTCTTTTCATGTTTATTTGACCCTATGCAAAAATAAGACAGTCTATGGTTACATCTATGCATCCAATTACCCACATTTTAGACCAATCTCAATCTTAATTACAAATCCCCATTATCATAACTGTAGCTTAAAATCATCTACCAGCCTAAATGACTAGTTAGATCATGGCTAGCCCTAGTCTGCAGTAAGTAACTTAGCTAACTATAATTTCTTACACCTTTACGATAGCAAACAGGCTATCTGCAAATTGTGGTAATCTTTTGAGTAACGTCAACAGATTGATAATAACAATTGTTCGTTTTGAGTTCAAGTACGAAAATCTAACTGAGTTAATGGATTTTAAATTGCTGAATGTTAACTTGCTGAACACTGGCAGCTGTAGCCTACTAGTTACCCCACATTAGCTAAACATTCGTATACTGTAACTTACGACACCACACTGCATATGCGTTTATTACTAGCACAGATGTAAACATAATGTTGGGAACCGATATTCCTTATCTGATTAACTGTCTGTTAATGGAGCCAAAGGTCTAACGTTAACTTATACAGCGACTCAACTTTCGTAAAAGTTGTTCAGGAAACCTAAACCCGATGCTTAACCTTAAAACTTACTTCAAATATGATGCTTTCGCCAATCACAAAAAGAGCTAATGGAGCTGTGGAAATATTCTCTCTTCTTCTTCTGTATGTTCTTCTCAATCCTATTATTCTGTATCTCGCAAACCAACGTTAATATTCTCTCTTCCTCCTTCTCAATTTGAAAAATGCGCCACCAAACATCAAAATGTATTCTTCTTTCAACAAGAGGTGAAATGAGATGTCAATCAGCGTCAAACTGCCAGTAGCGAATTCAATTTTGGGGTGGCACCCGGGGTGGCCAAACAGATGTCAGGGGTGTCCAGTGCCACCCCGGACACCCCTCTGGCTCTGCCCCTGGTGTTAGGAATGTCTGTCACCTTACCTACGTTTAAGCACAACTGAACGCGACATTCTGGTTTCATAACTACTTTTCAGATCTCATGGTTGTTTATTATTCAACTGTGTGTGAGATCATTTCTGTGTAACTATCGAGTGAAAAATATGTCGGAGGGGCCTCATTATCATTTTTCCAGCACTTTTTGCTGGTTTGACTTTTAGAATAGGTTGTTTAAAATCTATGTTTCTCATGACACTTGATTGATGATATTTATCGTCTATACAAACTAGCAAAAAAGAAACGTCTCTCACTAAAGATGTCAACTGCGTTTATTTCAGCAAACTTAACATGTGTAAATATTTTGTATGAACAACTTGGAGACAATAAACTGAACAGTTTCCACAACATGGGACTAACAGAAAGTAACAGTCAGTATACTGGTGTGGCCACCAGCTGCATTAGGTACTGCCAGTGCATCTCGCTCCTCATGGACTAGCACCAGATTTGCCAGGATCTTTCTGTGAGATGTTCCCACTCATCCACCAAGGCACCTGCAAGTCCCAGGACATTTCTGAGGGGGGAATGGCCCAGCCCTCACCTCGGATCCAACACAGCCCAGACGTGCTCAACGGATTGAGTTTCGGGCTCTCTTCGGCTGGGCCATGGCAGAACCACACTGACATTCCTGTCTTGCAGGAAATCATGCACAGAAGAGGCAATATGGCTTGGTGGCAATTGTCCTACTGCGAGGGTCATGTCCACCTCCAAATCTGATCCGGCTCCAGAGTACAGGCCTCGGTGTAACCCTCATTCCCTCGATGATAAACGCGATTCGCCATCACCCCTGGTGAGACAAAACCATGCACTGTTCAGTGCAAGAGCAACTTTTTTGCCAGTTCCTGTCTGGTCCAAGCGACGGTTGGGTTTTGTTGCCCATAGCGAACGATTTGCCGGTGATGTCTGGTGAGGACCTGCCTTACAACAGGCCACACGGCCCTCAGTCCAGCCTCTCTAAGTCTGATATGTGACCTGGAGCACTGCATGGAGGGATTTGGTGCATTCTGTGTAACCGGCAGTTGTTGTTGCATCCTGTACCTGGTCCCACAGGTTGTGGATGTTCGAAGCTGTACCGATCCTGTGCAGGTGTTGTTACAAATGGTCTGCCACTACGAGGACGATCAATAGTCAGTCCTGTCTCCCAGTACCGCTGTCTTAGGGCTCACCGACTGCGTCATTGCAATTTTTGCCCGGGGCCAATCTGCATCCTTCAGCCTCCTTGCAGCATACCTAAGCGCCGTTCACGCAGATGAGCGGGACTCTGGGCATCTTTCTTTTGGTGATTTTTAGAGTCAGTAGAAAGGCTCTTTAGTGTCCTAAGTTTTAATAACTGTGACCTTAATTGCTAACGTCTGTAAGCTGTTAGTGTCTAACGAACGTTCCACAGGTGATGTTCTTAATTGTTTATGGTTCATTGAACAAGCATGGGAAACCATGTTTAAACCCTTTACAATGAAGATCTGTGAAGTTATTTCGATTTTTATGAATTATCTTTGAAAGACAGGGTCCTGAAAAAGGGACATTTCTTTTTTGCTGAGTTTATACAAAGATAAATAACTTACATTTTTCTAAACTAATCCAATCTGTAAGGGGTTGGACTTTTTCCAATCTGTAAGGGGTTGGATATATTGCACCTGATACTGAGATGGTTGTTCTAGTTTAGATGGTTTAGGTAGTCTTATTTATTTAGTCTATTACCATAACACTCATTCTGAGTGCAGGTTGTGGGTGATAAGATATTCCAGTTGTTGGATATCCTCCCTCTGGCTGGATTCCGATGGGAATTACTAATCAATTCACAAACCAGTGTATTGTGACTTGCAGGTCTGATGTGGCCCATGAGCCAGGGATTTCAGACCACAATGTTGAGGACAACTAGGCCATAACTAAAGGTCATATGAATATTTTAATGGGGTCATGAAGGGTTTAGTTTTAGTTGAAACACCTTCACTCAAGCAGTCACTTGGTGAAGGCTTCAGGAATACAAGTTATTGAATGCAAGAATTATGTCTCTGTCACTAACAAACACAGTCATGTGTGGGTGTCTCTCACCTTCACTCGAAAGGCATGCTGGGAAATATGCAAATATGGCTTTACACCCTATAATGTTAAAACAACACCTCCAGTGTTTAGTGTTTAAAACATGTTCATGTGTTTAGAAAGTGTTACAGCGAATAAACATGTTCTGGTGTTTACAATCTAAACACTATGACAGGTTTCCATTGAAATTCTAAATTAACACGTTACCCAAAAGTGTTTAGTTATATGTTCAGATCCTAATCACTTGGTTTTATAGTATACAGTAGACAGAATATAGGATCTAACTACGTTGTATGATGGTGTTTAATATCTGTCTCCTTTTGGAACTAAATCAATGACTTAGAGATGGCTTGTTAGGTGTGTGTCTACTCCGATGGTAATTCAAAGAGAAGGACATTGCTAAACTGTYTACTATGTGTGTGAGTGCAAGACTAGGAGACCATTCAAGTGCATATCGACACTGTAATTAAAGAACAGAAAGCTGCAGCTTGACACTGCTTGGTTTTCCATTGTCGTTTGGTCTTTGTTGTTCGATGGAAGAAAAAAAGATTTCCCAGTTTCCCAGTTATGTTTTCATCAAAGCTTTTCTTTGGCACTTCAGAGCAAAGTCAGTATGGAAATGTGTTGTGCTGCCTGGAAAGCTGTCAAAAAGCTCCCACCTTGGATGAGAGACCATGGTAATTCAACTGGGCTCCTGTCTTCTGTGTGTTCAGGTCTCCTCATTATTCAGCTTTGCAGGGTAATGGCGTCTTGCTCTGTTTTATCTGTCAGCTCACAGAAAACTATAGTTTTTTAGCCCTGTATATTAGATGCCAACATCAAAGGCAGCTGTCTTGACACAAGATGGGATTTTTTTTTTATAACAAAAAAAAAGAGGAAACCCTCCCAGTAGGCGAAAATTGAATCTCTTTACGTCTAGGGTGATGTGTGTATTGAGAATAGATTTGTTGGTTGGCATCTATGTGTTTGTTCTGAAGTAAACAGCACGGCTTGTTTGGGTGTAACTGTCAGGTATCTGTGTGTGTCCCGTGTGAAAATGGGTTTGTTCGCAAAGTGGGAAATTCACACTCGCTGTCTGATCAATGGGGATTTAAGTTACCAGTGACAAATGCATAAGTGGAGTCAGGAAAGATGCACCCCTGGCATAACAGCAACAGCAGCCACAAATTCCATGAGCAAGTTTTGGGATGTTTTTTTCTTCGTTTTTACCAACTGAATGCCACAAAAAAGTATTTTACAAACAAGAACATGGATTTGGGCCAGTAACTTTGTTTTGAGTTTGATTAATCTTAGAATGGTAAGTTATTCTCTGAGCCCCCTCACAACTTTTCCCTAGCTATCCCATCCAATCCCTTCCGCTGTATGTGTTCATATGGAACCACTGCGCCCTTGGCCCCCGCCACAGCTGCAATGTTATTAGCAAGGTGTATGCGAGCATGTGTGTGTGTGTGTGTGTGTGTGTGTGTGTGTGTGTGTGTGTGTGTGTGTGTGTGTGTGTGTGTGTGTGTGTGTGT
>NC_036858.1:39885019-39961152 GCF_002910315.2 Salvelinus sp. IW2-2015
ATGCATAATAGTATTCATGGCATTCTATTGTCATTTAGTTGCATGGGAGGCAGATCATTTGATGCCGTCACCATTTAACCAGAGAGAGGGTTGGGGTGTCCACACCTCCTTCCTTAGCCCATGTGGGCTGAGTTAGGGTGGGTTTGTGGAGACTGGAGACCATTGCCTCATTATGAAGGAGATAAAGACTGTTAAGGCTGTTTGGTCTTGGGCTGGGTCCAGCCCCTATGGTGAAACACACCTGCTCCCCTCTTTAAAGAGCCCTGCTCCAGTTTAGCTCTTGGCCACGGACGGGTAATGACCTATCCAGGGGGCCGTAACGCCTGCTTCGTTTAGCCTGTCGTTAAGACCCAGAGTCAGCAACATACTGCGGCACAGCACCCTGCCAACAAGACAGTACACCACGTCCTTGCCAAAAATCTAATATCCAAACCTATTCTGTTAGACAGAATATAGGTGATAACTACACTATATGATGGTGATGTACTAAGTGTTTAATATCTGTCTCCTATTGGAGTGAAATCAACGATTTATAAGCCCCGTTTATACCTAGTTGTAACTTGCGTCCCTTGTCCTGATCTTGTCCGCATTCTGATTGTGCCCACATTTTTAGACAGGTGTGGACAATCAAAAGACAGATCATCCTGCCCACCTCCGTAGGTAGTCGGACACACATTGTGTCTGGATATCTTATAAGTGTAGACAGATCCGGACAGAGCAACCATTTAAATCATATTTATTCTCTCCTCTAAAATCATTGACATTTGGCACCATTGACTCATTACATCAATACATATCTTACAATGAATAAATAAATACTCTTTTCGAAGAATAGCTGTGAAATAATTTGCATAAAGGAAGGGAACAGGAAATCTGGTCACAATGCAGACACAGTGGACGGATAACAGACACATTTTAATACCATATGTAGTCACATATCTGGAAATGTGGGCACAATCAGAATGAAGACAATATCAGGACAAAGGACCCATGTTAACACCAGGTATAAACAGGCCTAGAGATGGGTTGTTAGGTGCGTCTCTATTCATGTAACTGATGTGTAAAAACACTTGAATACATAAAAACGTCAGACATTGCTAAACAGCATACTATGTGTGTGAGTGCAATACTAGGAAAACATTCAAGTGTATGTGCATATCGACACTGTAATTAGAGAACAGAAAGCTGCAGCTTGACACTGCTTGGTTTTCCATTGTCGTTCGGTCTTTGTTGTTCCACGCAAGAAGAAAAAAAGATTTCCCAGTTTCCCAGTTATGTTTTCATCAAAGCTTTTCTTTGGCACTTCAGAGCAGAGTCAGTATGGAAATGTGTTGTGCTGCCTGGAAAGCTGTCAAAAAGCTCCCACCTTGGATGAGAGACCACGGTAATTCAACTGGGCTTCTGTCTTCTGCGTGTTCAGGTCTCCTCATCATTCAGCTTTGCAGGGTAATGGCGTCTTGCTCTGTTTTATCTGTCAGCACACAGGAAACTATAGTTTTTTAGCCCTGTATATTAGATGCTAGCATCAAAGGTAGCTGTCTAAAAAAAATACAAATAGGGAACACTCCCAGTAAGGCAGAAATGGAATCTCTTTACGTCTAGGGTGATGTGTGTATTGAGAATAGATTTTCTGGTTGGCATCTATGTGTTTGTTCTCGAGTAAACAGCACGGCTTGTTTGGGTGTAACTGTCAGGTATCTGTGTGTGTCCCGTGTGAAAATGGGTTTGTTCGCAAAGTGGGAGTTAGAAAAAAAACACCAACACAAATGCACTCACACTGTCTGATCAATGGGGAGTTAAGTTACCAGCGACAACTGCATAAGTGGAGTCAGGAAAGATGCACCACTGGCATAACAGCAACGCCAGCCACAAATTCCATGAGCAAGTTTCGGGATGTTTTTTATTTTTTTGCTTCAACTGAATGACACAAAAAGTATCTTACAAACAAGAACATGGATTTGGGCCAGCAAGTTTGTTTTGAGTTTGATTCATCTTAGATTGGTAAGTTATCCTCTGCTGTATGTGTTCATATGGAACTACTGTGTCCTTGGGTGGTGGCCCCCACCAGAGCTTTAGTGGTGGCAGCAAGGTGTATGCGAGCGTAATGTGTGTGTGTGTGTGTGTGTGGAAGGGCTCTTCAGAAGGCGTGGGTAGAGCAAATTAAAACTCACCGCAGGAAACGTGCGCTCTTGGCACTCTTGTTCCCCAGCAGCTGCACACACCCCGACCATCATCTGCCATTTTGACACATCCACAGGGCGTAGCAGGGGTGCCAACTTGACACCCCACAGCTCCTAGAGTCTCCAGGCCCCTGCCTCCAGCCAAACAGGTGTGTGACATCATGCCACTGGTTCCTCTTCGGGGCCAGGGGAACAGGCACAGTGACTGGAGGAGAAAGGTGGGAGGTGGAGGGAACAAAAGGATGTTAGGCCTTTACCTGACAAGCTCATTGATAACGTTTGGGAGCAGAGCCCTTAAGTTGGTGGCAAATTGCCTATGAATTCCCCTGCAGATTGCTGGCCAGAGTCCGGTGCTGGGCGCTAAATAGACTCATTAGTTATGATTTTTTGGAGTTAGTAGAGAGTTTCACACTCCATAACAGAGCATGTTACTGRAAATCCAGAGACGTTATCAATCTGTGAAGGGTTATTGAGGTCCAACTGTTGTTTGAAATCTGAACATTACAAAATAGTACATTTACTCAATTGGAGATAGTGATATAATTCAATTCAACCACAAATATTTTTCTTTGTCTCTCTTAAATGATTGAATCAAGAACTTATGCAAAAGAAAATAAGTAAAAAATTTGGACACACCTACTCATTCAAGGGTTTTTCTTTAATATTACTATTTTCTACATTGCTTATTTGAACTGTTCCTGCCATAATATGGACGTGGTCTTTTACCAACAAGGGCTATCTTCTGTATACTACCCCTACCTTGTCACAACACAACTGCTTGTCTCAAATTCCACAATCTTACTTTTAACAAGGCATACCTGTTAATTGAAACGCATTCCAGGTGACTACCTTATGAAGCTGGTTGAGAGAATGCCAAGAGTGTGCAAAGCTGTCATCAAGGCAAAGGGTGCTACTTGGAAGAATCACAAATATAAAATGTGTTTTTATTTTTTAAACACTTTTTGGGTTACTACATGGTTCCATATGTGTTATTTTATAGTTTTGATATCTTCTCTATTATTATAAAATGTAGAAAATAGTCTAAATAAATAAATGAATTCTTTGAATGAGTAGGTGTGTCCAAACTTTTGACTGGCACTGTACATATTTAGAATGTATCTCCCAGATACACTTCTCTGCTTTCCATACTTCAGTGAAATCCCGAGTGACAGATAGCGTAGCAGAGGCGAGGGAGGCTGTGAGTAGCCTGGGGGGTTCCTGAAGGCACCCGTCTGGGACCTGTTCATAATCACTGGACAGACATAGTGACGCACAGACAAACACAGTCAGGGTTGTGGTACAGTGGTACAGCTTCTCTCCCCCGGCTTCCCCAGCCCGAGTCAGCACCCCAAGGCTACCTGTTATGGTGATCCCCTGGTCTGGTCTCTCATCCTGGTCAAGAATCTCACATGTTGTCAGTTGTCTCCAGCGCGTGTTGAATAAGACCAGGATGTTGATGAGATGAAGGGGACATAGGAGAGGGTTGGAGGGGAGAAGGCGGTGGCATAGGATGTGAGGTTGGGGAGGGCTCTCTCATCACACTGAGAGGAAGAGTTTGTTGTCAAGAATCCACAAGAACCAAACTACGAAGGTAGAATATAACTCACATAGACCTATTGTTGGACCAAATGGAAAGATACAGTATATTGAAGCTAACAATGATGATTACATTCACAGACTCTATACTCTATCTGTTAGATGTCTCATATTGTTGAATGAATTATTTTTTTTWAATTCTAAGGAAATAAAAAGGGTTGGATTTAGAAATGTGACAACATTGATGCCTTTATCAAGACTTTAATATGAATGTGTTTATAATAAAGTATGGCACATCAGTGACTGATTTCTGTTTGTTGGTCTAAGCATGTACAGTAGCATCCATCGATGTGTTCTGTGAGTCCACAGACAGCTTTTCTCTTGGCTTCGCCTAAGGGTATTTCTCCTCTTGTTGCTGTTCAACAACACTTCCCATCCTGATGAGCTGCTACTGGAGATGCAGTAACCTATGGGCAGGGAAGTATATTATGTCTATCTGGATATTCTTATATAGCTGGCTAGCTGTGAAAGCTGAAGACAAACACTGGCTATTTCCAAATCTCCTATTTGCTCAGTGGTCCGTGGTTCACTAAGATATCTGGAGGCCTGGAGCAGGTGAGTCCCATGCTGTCACCAGTGGTGTAAAGTACTTAAGTAAAAATACTTTAAAGAACTACTCAAGTCATTTTTTGTGTTATCTGTACTTTACTTTACTATTTATAATTTTGTCTACTTTTACTTTTACTTCACTACATTCCTAAATAAAGTAATGTACTTTTTACTCCATCAATTATCCCTGACACCCAAAAGCACTCTTTACATTTTGAGTGCTTAGCAGGACAGGAAAATGGTCCAATTCTCGCACTTATCAATAGAACGTCCCTGGTTAACCCTATTGCTTCTGATCTGGCAGACTCAGCACACATGCTTTGTTTGTTAATGATGTCTGAATGTTGGAGCCCCTGGCTATCCATCAATAAAAAAACAAGAAAATGGTGCTGTTGGGTTGGCTTAATATAAGGAATTTTTTATTATTTAGATTTAAATTTACTTTTGATACTTAAGTATATTTAAAATCAAATACTTTTAGACTTTTACTCAAGTAGAATTTTACTGGTGACTTTCAACTTTTACTTGAGTAATTTTCTATTAGGATATCTTTACTTTTACTAAAGTATGACGATTGGGTACTTTTTCCACTACTGGCTGTCACCAGTTTGGTTTGGTTAGGGTTCTGAGCCAGCTGGCCTGATCAGACCATGGGAACCAATGCCGGCTTGAGATATGCTGCATGCCTATGTGTGTGTAAACAAATGTGAATGCAAGTAATGCATGTCCATGAAAGACCTTAACAGAAGTTTGAGTTACTCATGCACGGAGTTGAACATCCTTGTCTCTGTGAATTCATTTGTTTATATTCTGTCTTACTTGCTTTATCTGAGAGAGCTTACKTGGGGAAAAAGAGGTGTGGGGGGGTGTAGAATATTATGTGGGGGGGCTTACCACCAGAGACGTCCACTGACCTACAGTCTTAGGGCTGTTGGACTGGAACCAGGGCCTTGTTCTGACAAAGCAAGCGTTGCGTGAGCTGTGACGGATGGCGCCGGTCCYTTTGAGAGCCCCTAAGCAGGTGTGTCTCGTTCACATCTGCAGGGGAGCACAGTGAACCGAGACAAAATGGCAGACGCACTGGGCCCCATCCGCTACCTGTGCACTGAGACACACTAATGATTATGGATGCAAGCATATTAACGGTCACATCTGTAAGGGAGCACAACAACCAGCACACTGGTACTGAGTCAGCACTTTCAACTCCCCACTGGAAAATAGGCATACTGGTGTCAATGTGGAAAATGGTGCCTCTGTCTCCCTCGTAGGGCATAAGATAACTTGACCATTGTTCTAGCTTTCAGTATGTGTCGGCAGGAGATATTCTTCCTCTATGCTATTGAGTTCAGAAGTTTGCCAGTTTAACTTTACTAACCACTGGATTCAACTGGATTTCCCCAAGAAGGGCAGACATTCAGGACATTGAGGCAAAACAAGAAACACAAAATGATCTAATGAATTCATCAACTTGAAAACAGCTTTAAATATTCATTCTAAGAGTATAGGTAATAAATTAATTATTACTCATTGACTCATTATTTAAAAATGCATAATGTCATTTGCATAGTTTTTTTTCCTGATAGGAAATAATAATGGGTATAGTTGTCTTGTAGTGTCTTTCATGACGGATGAAGCTCSTGTSTTTTTGTTCCCCCATCCTCCCTCTCTCCTACTTGCTTCTCATTAAAGTTTTAAAGGAGGCTGTTTTAATTGTCAATCCTTTGACAGGTTGATAAAAGCAACTTGACAATTAAGTTCATGGGTGCCGTTATGCATATTAACTAGGTCTTATTTGGGTTTCTATTGTTATTGGAAGGAGCACTCCTGGTGGAGATAAATGTCAACCATTAACTTTTTCTCTGCTAGGAACTTAGCGTAATTAAGCCTGCTATTGTAAGACTGCCAGTGGAGACTCTAGAGAGGAGAACTTTCAGTATTCACTCTATCAATGAGTAATACCAATTCTATAACACTACAGTAACAATATTACACCAAGTCTTCTACGATATACTGTAACTGTAATAGTCCCTGAGACAATACTGTTCACGGATCAATGGCAATCACCTAGCTTCCCTTCCAGGTCAACTCTAATGTAGGTAAAATGACGTCAACTTCCGATGAGTCTGTTTCTTATGACTGTTGACAATTTTTCTGTAAAATGTCTATATAAGACTAGCAAGAACATTAGGTAAAGGGAAAGGTGGCAGGGGTGAGAGAAAGTAGGCAGGAGAGAGATGTGACCGAGAGAAGAGGTGATAGAATATGAAGAGTGGGCAAGAGAGTTGGAGAAACATAGGGTGCAGACAGATTACCCAGCACACCTTGCACCACTCTGTAGGGCCCACACACTCACATCAAAGTGGTACCCCATCTGCCCGAGGCACAGTCAGCCCCCTGTCCATCCCCCATGTCACTCCACACATCCTCCTGTTCATGTTGAATAATTGACAGATCTGTTTTACATGCTCAGCATTTGCTAGGACATGGCATTGTGACTCCGAATGGGGCATGACTCCACCAGAGCACTGGGTTGGCTGACTTCATTACAGTGGAGGCCTACTAACACTCTATGGGGCTGAATTCAATCAAACTTGCACTGGTAAAATATTGTTGTTACCACGGTGTAAAAGCACACTCTTAGGAAAAGTAATGAGAAAAAAAAAGGTTATTTTGATTACGATTACAATTCTTGTTTTAGTCATGAAGTTTTAATTAAAAAAAGTTTTGGGGATTATGATTACAATTCTTGATTTACTTATGATTTGATTTGATTGAAAAAAAATACGTGAATTTCTTTCCCCACAGGTTACTGGTACAATGATAACAAGTATCTAATGTGGACTTATTACTGATTGTGCTGAACGTTTTGGCTGTCTCACAACAAAGACAGAATTTCCATGCATCGAAAACGACAATGACTCCCCTGCTATCTGAAGGGGATGGGTGTGTTTGTGCCAGAAAAATCTCTGAAGTCATTTAAGCCATAACCAGTCTGTCAAGCCAGGTCTCTTTCAGGGTCTCTTAAAACCTTTTGTCAATAGGGGGAGCTGTTAGCATTATTTTTTTTTTTACATTTCCAAATTAAACTGCCTCGTACTCAATTCTTGCTCTTACAATATGCATATTATTATTACTATTGGATAGAAAACAATCTCTAGTTTCTAAAACCGTTTGAATTATGTCTGTGGGTGAACCAGAACTCTTTCTACAGCNACACACACACACACACACACACACACACACACACACACACACACACACACACACACACACTCCACATACACACTCTCTCTATCCTCAATTAATTTGCCTTGTTTAGAGTGAATGACCTCTACTTTTTAACACTGACATCCTAGGTTACCTACCATCATTGAAGAACTTACATTTTTCGTCTGTGAGAGCCTTGAGGAAAAATCACTCTAATGCAAATGATTCTGAAGGAAATTGTGTTTCTTGTTTTGATGAATGTGTATTAATTTTATACTCAAACAGTTATGGATTGAACCATAATGTAGAGGGTTGGCATACTGTATCTCTTTGAAAAATGAGCAGCAGGCAGGTAAGCCTATATTTTACATGGAACAATACCATACATGTTAGCTTTGTTGCCATGTTTTCATTCCTTACCCCCCCCCCTCCCCAAATGCTGTGTACAAGATTTTCTCTTATTCACAAGAGGCACTTTCCAGACTGCTTGAGGCATCTGCTTTTGATTGCATAATTCCCCAGAGAAGAACAACACAAAACAAAAATACTGACTGAATGCAGACCTATAATATACCGAACAAATAACAAACCAGCTCTACTCTTCGAATCCATGGTTCCTAAAGAGAAGGAATTGGAAAATAAATTCTTACTTGAAACCTTAGCTCATTCTAAAGGCACTGGAGAATGACGTTGAGAGAGGATACAACCTTTTTTTCCTGACTGAGAAGCATATAGGCCATAGCCCAGACTGTCTATGTTGCCTAATAGGATCAAAACACTGTTCCAGTGGGACAAAAGGCTCCACTACTAGCTCATCTTCCTAATGTCACAATCATGAGAATTAAGGTGATCAAAATATTGGGAATAGTTTTGTTTTTGGGGAACAAAGGCAACCACTTTGTCTTAATGAGACAATATGTTTTCATGTGTGATTAAATGAAAAATAAAACTGATAAAATATAAATATGCATGTTTTGAGACTAGCATGGTTTCATCTGAACTTTGTCTACATTATGCTGGGAGTTGATGTTCATTTAAAACTGAGTGGACGTGGGCACAATCAGACTGTGTATGTTGTATGAATGGAACTCCCTCAAATTATGTGACAAAAAAAACAAAATTCCAAAAGTCAAGAAAAGGACCGCTACATTCTAATGCCCTCAAAACAGTAGCTTTTTAGTTTTCCATTAAATGCTCTTTGTCTGTCTGTTTGTGGCGTACAGTGGAGTGCGCTACATTGCTACTTTCTTCTCTACAGGGGCCCTGGGCTCCCCAAGCAATAGGAGTAAATTAGAGTGCACCTGTTCCAGCTCCAAGATAAGCCATCTCCAGGGGCTTTGCTCTGAGTAAAATGAAGTGAGTGAAGAATAAACAGAATATCACAGCATTACCCCACCAAGGTGAAGTTGCTGCCACTCTGGGGAACTGGTTCGTTTTGCACAACACCCAGTGAAATATCCTCCATAAAGCCCAATGGTAGACTGGAGGAACGGCCTTGTTCCCAGAGCACAGAGAACAGAGCTATGTTTAGTGCTCTGAGCAAGGCAGTCTGTTTTTCTATCTATTGGTAAGCTGAAGTTCCATCCTCTAGTACAGTGGTAAAGGAATGGGTCATTTCAAACATGTTGGGACAGAATCAACATAGAACATCTCTAATGGTCAAATATACAATAGCTCACATCTCTCATCTTTCTGTACTAATACAACATATATTCAAATGTATTTCATTAGCTGTGCAAAGTCTAACTAAGAAATGTGTCAGTGGATCTTCCCTTTCTTCTCAGCAGCCTAGCTGCATGAGTTACATCTAGCACTCCTTTCTTACAAGAAATAAAAGCTAGAACCCCAGTGTGATATCTGAAGGCCACTGGTCAGAGATGGCTAGTATGCAAAAAACATGCTGTTGTCCACACATAAGGGAATGGATAATTAGAGGCTAGAATGTAATTCATCACTGCATTGTATGTTTGATTTTCTCCATATCCCACAACATATAACCTGTCTCTTATACACATCTAGATGTGTATAAGAGACAGTCCCGGATCCGGGATGAGTACCAAGTAAAAGTTAATACCAGTTACAGTTGTAGGTTTAGTGGAGTCCCCCTGACTTTGGTGCAGTAATAGTTTCAACAACTGGAATGCACCTCTGGATAAATCGTGTTTGGTGTGCACAATACCACAGTGCTAACAAAACCGGCTGGTTTGATAAAAATGATTGTCATAATTTTATTTTAGAGGGAATTCATCTAAAATCCAAGCATTGTTGTTATTACTGTAATACCAAATAGGCATGGTTGCAATCTGTGAATATGGACGTTAGGATTGAGATAGACAACAGTGTACACAGTACTGGATCTGTTTTACCTCAAGACAACGAGGGAAACCCTGACTCTGTTCATTTTGATCCTTTACCTTGACCTCTGAAGTGTGTCGCCACCACCCTGAGGGCTTGGCTTGGCCCAACCTTTCCCACAGCCCCCTGGGAATGATAATCTCAGTGTGGGCGTTTACAACGGACGCCAGACACAACACCATTAGCCACAACCTTACTGCTGCTCATTAGGACCCCGGTCGATAGAGGTGACCACAGAGATCGCCAGCGCTGCAGAACCACCAACCAGCTATATCACTCTTCAGAGTTATTATTATAAACAGGAGTGTCTGAGACTTAGGGCTGTCTTCCTCTCCTTATGGCTGTAAATGGGGAAGGTTGGCCTGAGTAAGTGAATGACTGTAGCTACCTTAATTATAACATATACAACTTTAGTCTGCAAAAGAGTATTGTCTGCAATAAAAATGGAAGTAATAAGTGGGTGTTCTGGTCTCCTGTCTTCTTTATGGGGTTGGTATGACACATCGCTAAGAAAAGAGAAACCTAGGCTGGGATTTAATCACATCGCACTTTGCGGAAAATGCTTCATTTTAAGGTAATTTTCAATTGAGCCGGCATATCCAGTCTTTACCTTGTATGAGGTCTCGGCAAATGCGGGATCATTGCTTTTAAAAGCACCATTGTCGACAAAGGCATACGGATTGAATCCTGGCCCTAGTGAGATGTAGAGTAGAGTCTTAACAATCACAGAGAAGATATTTTAGGGTTGATGAACTTCATATACCATGAACAAAGTGTTTGTAAAATTGACATTGGAGATGTGTTTTCCATGATGTCAATATTATTGTTACAATGGCAGTCATTTGTGAACCTACAATGGTAACATCAAATTCTCTCAGAGACCAGATCACAACGTGTAAGAAAAAAATGAACTACCTAGTTGCTTTATAAAATAGTGATTATAGGATCTGTTTTGTATCAAAAGAGCAAAATAACTTGCCAATCATTTCTCTATTTCTTTGCTTTAAATGAGAGTTGTGGACCTATAACTCACAGGAAATAGAAGATAAAAGAAGCTGATCCTGCATGTGTATTCAGCTGAGAGGTGAATCATATCGAGGCAAAATGTGAAACTAAGAAAAAGGGGAGATGTATTGATTTTTGGTGGAGCCAGGGAAAGAAAAGAGAGGGAATAAAGAAGTGCTCTTTGGCCGATGTGTCCAAATGATGTCCAGTGGGAGCTGCTTAATGGTGGGGGAGGGGTGAAGGGGGGTTCAGGGGTGAGGTGGGGATGAGGGGGGCAGGTGCCTACCCTGACTAAGGCATGGAACTGCCCTTAGGCTAGGGCTAATAGTATTGGCTGAGCTCACTATAAGCAGCTCTCTCCTAATGGCCAACTATGAGTGTGCCACAGGACAGACAGGTATTGATTGGTTCAAATGCTCTCGAGTTGACAACAGCAAAAAGTGAAAACCTTTCAGGCATATATAAACTCCCAGCAAATTTTGTCACCAGCAAGGTAATTAAAAATGCGCGCTTAGAGTAGATACACTCATTAAAAGTGCATATAATCTTTCATCTCACACACGCAACACCACACACACACACCACGCACACACACACCAACACACACACACACACACACACACACACACACCACACACACACACACACACACACCACACACGACACACACACACACAACACACACACACACACACACACACACACACACACACACACACACACACACACACACACTCCACATACACACTCTCTCTATCCTCAATTAATTTGCCTTGTTTAGAGTGAATGACCTCTACTTTTTAACACTGACATCCTAGGTTACCTACCATCATTGAAGAACTTACATTTTTCGTCTGTGAGAGCCTTGAGGAAAAATCACTCTAATGCAAATGATTCTGAAGGAAATTGTGTTTCTTGTTTTGATGAATGTGTATTAATTTTATACTCAAACAGTTATGGATTGAACCATAATGTAGAGGGTTGGCATACTGTATCTCTTTGAAAAATGAGCAGCAGGCAGGTAAGCCTATATTTTACATGGAACAATACCATACATGTTAGCTTTGTTGCCATGTTTTCATTCCTTACCCCCCCCCCTCCCCAAATGCTGTGTACAAGATTTTCTCTTATTCACAAGAGGCACTTTCCAGACTGCTTGAGGCATCTGCTTTTGATTGCATAATTCCCCAGAGAAGAACAACACAAAACAAAAATACTGACTGAATGCAGACCTATAATATACCGAACAAATAACAAACCAGCTCTACTCTTCGAATCCATGGTTCCTAAAGAGAAGGAATTGGAAAATAAATTCTTACTTGAAACCTTAGCTCATTCTAAAGGCACTGGAGAATGACGTTGAGAGAGGATACAACCTTTTTTTCCTGACTGAGAAGCATATAGGCCATAGCCCAGACTGTCTATGTTGCCTAATAGGATCAAAACACTGTTCCAGTGGGACAAAAGGCTCCACTACTAGCTCATCTTCCTAATGTCACAATCATGAGAATTAAGGTGATCAAAATATTGGGAATAGTTTTGTTTTTGGGGAACAAAGGCAACCACTTTGTCTTAATGAGACAATATGTTTTCATGTGTGATTAAATGAAAAATAAAACTGATAAAATATAAATATGCATGTTTTGAGACTAGCATGGTTTCATCTGAACTTTGTCTACATTATGCTGGGAGTTGATGTTCATTTAAAACTGAGTGGACGTGGGCACAATCAGACTGTGTATGTTGTATGAATGGAACTCCCTCAAATTATGTGACAAAAAAAACAAAATTCCAAAAGTCAAGAAAAGGACCGCTACATTCTAATGCCCTCAAAACAGTAGCTTTTTAGTTTTCCATTAAATGCTCTTTGTCTGTCTGTTTGTGGCGTACAGTGGAGTGCGCTACATTGCTACTTTCTTCTCTACAGGGGCCCTGGGCTCCCCAAGCAATAGGAGTAAATTAGAGTGCACCTGTTCCAGCTCCAAGATAAGCCATCTCCAGGGGCTTTGCTCTGAGTAAAATGAAGTGAGTGAAGAATAAACAGAATATCACAGCATTACCCCACCAAGGTGAAGTTGCTGCCACTCTGGGGAACTGGTTCGTTTTGCACAACACCCAGTGAAATATCCTCCATAAAGCCCAATGGTAGACTGGAGGAACGGCCTTGTTCCCAGAGCACAGAGAACAGAGCTATGTTTAGTGCTCTGAGCAAGGCAGTCTGTTTTTCTATCTATTGGTAAGCTGAAGTTCCATCCTCTAGTACAGTGGTAAAGGAATGGGTCATTTCAAACATGTTGGGACAGAATCAACATAGAACATCTCTAATGGTCAAATATACAATAGCTCACATCTCTCATCTTTCTGTACTAATACAACATATATTCAAATGTATTTCATTAGCTGTGCAAAGTCTAACTAAGAAATGTGTCAGTGGATCTTCCCTTTCTTCTCAGCAGCCTAGCTGCATGAGTTACATCTAGCACTCCTTTCTTACAAGAAATAAAAGCTAGAACCCCAGTGTGATATCTGAAGGCCACTGGTCAGAGATGGCTAGTATGCAAAAAACATGCTGTTGTCCACACATAAGGGAATGGATAATTAGAGGCTAGAATGTAATTCATCACTGCATTGTATGTTTGATTTTCTCCATATCCCACAACATATAACCCCCCCCCCCCCATTAGCCTCCCATTCGCATCTCACCCCAGCACTGTTCACCTATAACACATTATCATTATTGTGGCTAATTGCACGGCTTGCCTTGAAGTCGGGTTGGAGACTCGTGATCTGGGGTTGAAACGTGGACATGGATCCTGTCCTCCCTCACAGCTTGCCATATACTGCTAATTGCTGTGTAGCGATGGGCTAAAACCTACTTAGTGGACATGGCATAGAAAAGTCAAGGGAGGAAGGCTTACGGTATGGGTCCAGTGTTAGATGTTGTGGGTCATGGGGAGTGGCGTACCCAAATGATCATGTAAGTACTTTTACTGTTATGACCCACCTCTAACAGTACAGCGATTTAATCTCAACTCTGGTCCAAAGACTAACATTTAAATCAGAAAAGTTTAAAGAGAGGGCAACAGAAGAAGGATATCTCTCAAAAGTATGAGGTCACAAGAAAGTAAAAATGTTTCATTCAGAAAACATATCTTTGCTATTGATGAGTTCATGTAAACGATGCTATCCCCCTTAATTCCGATGAGAACAGTTCTACAGTACATTATTCAATTATAACCTCCGATGAGTCACAGCTCCCAATGGGCATTAGGAACAGGAAATGAAAATCTGCACACAGTGGTGACAAAGCCTCAACCACCTCATCTGCTGTTGTGATCTCATACCATCTGTAGGAACTCTGTCTCTACAGTAGAACTCGTTTCTTAAAACTCATTATTCGATTTGTCCAAAAGAGATTTCAAAATCAAACAAAAATGTATGATATTATCATTTATACATCACAATCCTCTTGG
Source organism: Salvelinus sp. IW2-2015 (assembly GCF_002910315.2). NCBI lineage: Eukaryota > Metazoa > Chordata > Actinopteri > Salmoniformes > Salmonidae > Salvelinus > Salvelinus sp. IW2-2015. Next base: position 39,899,385 of record NC_036858.1, read on the forward strand.
ATAAATTATTTACACATGCTGTATGATTCATGATTGATCTATGTGCAAACAAAACAGAGCTAACATTCAGCGCTAACTGTTGTAAGAAACAAGCTGCTAAGATAGCATTTCCAAAATGCAAACACTGGCCTTTAGCAGTGTCTTACTCGGGTACTTTGAGACATGGGTCGTTCCACAAAATGAATCTCTTTTGCATCCCTTTGATATTGTAAGTAAAGAATGTGCACCAATATTGAATGTTAAAAGCCTGTTATATTAAATTACTTTCCCTTTAATATAGACCACATGGAACATTAAATAAAGCCCTAGTTATTTGGTTGCTTTAACAAAATCATTTCTGAAGATGATTGTTTATTTCATGCTAATGATGAGTTCATATGAATGATGATATCCCCCTTCATTTTAAGTGTAAAAAAAACCTGGCCCTCATTTTAACTCTACAGGATGGGTGTCCCTAAACCGGGACAGTTGTTGCTAACGTGCGGTAATGTGACTAGAATGACATTGTATACAACAGACAACTTTCTGGGAAAAAGACATTTCTTAAATAGGCAGAAAGCTTAAATTCTTGTTAATCTAACTGCAGTGTCCAATTAACAGTAGCTATTACAGTGAAAAAATGCCATGCTATTGTTTGAGGAGAGTGCACAACAACAACAAAAACTTTGATCACAGCAACTGATTTGATACATTCACCTCTGAAGTTAAATAATGTACTTACATTCAGTAAACTTACTCTGATGTGTCATCCTGAGGGTCCCGGAGATAAAATGCAGCATAGGTTTGTTTGATCAAATCTATTTTTATGTGCAAATGTAGCAACTGGGGTCCACAGTTTGACCCCACTGCTGTCTCTGGTTCCACACCCACCCCGCCCGGCCAACTAGATGTAGTGTATAAGCTAATGATTCATCATGTATGACATTCCTGAGAGTGTGTAAACTTTCATTTTTTATTACCATAGCATTTTGCATGTTCTCTATAGTTATGTACTTGAAAATGTATCAATTGACCAATTCGGAACATTTGGGCAAACTCCTGGCAGACGTGATACAAAATATTGTGCAGTAATGTAATTCTTCACTGGATCAGTCTGAAACTTTGCACACACACTGCTGCCATCTGGTAGCCAAAATCTGAATTACACCTAGACTCCAATCTGAAAGTATGGCATATTTCCTGCATTTCAAAGATGGTACAAAAATATATAAAATAAATATATGTATTATCTTTTACCAGGTCAAATGTGTTATATTCTCCTACATTAATTTCACATTTCCACAAACTTCAACACGTTTCCTTTCAAATCGTATCAAGAATATGCATATCCTTGCTTCAGGTCCTGAGCTACAAGCAGTTAGATTTAGGCATGTCATTTTAGACGAAAATTGAAAAAAAGGGTACGATCCTTTAAGCTCAACACTGTTATGTGATCTGAAAAATGTAATATGGTGAAACAATTTTTTTTAAGAAACATTGAACATCTAATAGTCAAATCTGATTCTAGGGTTTTATGGTGGAAAACTGAGTGGGTCTAGCATAACACGTTAACCCTTTTACTTATAGATAGACAGGAAAAACATTTTTTTTAACAATTAAAATGTTTGGTGAAGCTTGCATTTCATTACACCACCATGTCGTACACAACAAGCTTCAGTTACCCTTTTCATTGGGGGATTTATGGCTAATTTCAGATTAAATCATCAGCCCTGTTACGGTCAACCCTGTTACTTTATTTGTCACTTAATAGGCACTTAATATAGTTATTTTTTATTTAACCTCTTGAGATTGGAAAACATGTTTCTTTATTAAGTTGAACATGTGCTCTTCATGACAGAATGTTAAAATTAGGTGAAATAAAAAGTTTTTTTTCCCACCAAGTTAAGTCCCAAAAGGGACTCATTTCATGGAACGACACACATATCCATCAAAGCACAGCTGTATTCATTAATATTTCATACTTACTTCTTCTCACAGTACTTTAACACTATTCTTTGATCAAAGGATATAACTTGGTTCTCAACAGGAAGGTTCCCTGCCAGCATACAGTAGAAGAGAGGAGCCCAGTCTACTGTAATAACTAACGTATACTGTAGAAAATTCCTCCTATAGCAAATACCTGTTGTTACAGTAACTCAGAAATTACAATGTGTATTTACAGTATGTGTTAATGAGAGAGACATGCTTATACTTTCACTATGTACTTTTGTTCATCCTAGCAAATATTTTTGTGAAAACAGCAGCATGTGCCACCTGGATTTTAAGACCAGTGTAACCCAGCCTCGGCAATTAAAATATATTATTCTTAAATGTTTTCACCAACATGTGACATGCATGTTTTAGGTTGAAGTGACAGCTGTTTGATTCAATTCTTTGTTTGATTTTGAGAAATGTTAAATTTATATGATTGAAATGCTTGATGAGGTATGGACTAGATTCATAATCAGACAGCTCAAGAGTGTCACCATGTGGGGAAATATGGATATGGCAAAACATTATAATGTAATATGTGATGTATTATGAGACCATCATCATCCATTAGGCAATTTTAGTTTTGGTACAATACACTGAATTGGTGCTTTGTTGGTCACAGTCCAAAGTTTAACAATAACATAATCACTACAAAACATATAAAAATGATTTGATATGTCAAATAATATAGATCAAATAGGCTAATGATTGCCTTAGACCACCACATAACCTTGTCATCCCAAGTTCCTTGATGGATACCCTTACTATGAGATACTAAAATCCCTTTAAGTTCCCTCTGAAGTATTTGATGGCCTCCCTTGCATTTAAACTCTCTCTGAAGACTAACTTTGCTTCTCTCTATAGCCTGCGTGAACATTGTACTACCCACATGAAACTTCAATTGATATTCCATCTCACGGTTACCTCATGGGAAATTCACCAAGCTGTTAATAACAAGAGACACAATAATAAGTCACCTACTAGGGCATACATCTTCATCATACACTCAGTCTTAACTGGTCTAACTGATGAATGTTTGAAAATAGCATTTTTTCTTTCTCTTCAATGCAAGTATACTGAAACCAATTGTTATAGATAATAATCTCTAAACTGATACTGAAATTATGAAAACAAAGTAGGATGCTTGTTGGATGTACTCTTTTGACAGATAGAAAATGAAATGCTTTGGCCTTGAATGGATGGGTTTTGAGACATTTTTCCTGAAGCTATTATCAAAATAAGTATTGTTTGGAAGATTACTCAATGGCACAAAGAATCAAAATGTATTGCTCTTCATAATAGTATCCCCTCCGAGCGAGGACAAGTAACAATGGGCTGTTCTACCTTCCTGTCCTTTCCCTCTCAATGCGCCAATGGATGTGACCTCCATCTTTAACAATAGCCAACCAATAACACAAGCACCTGGCTTTCTGCCACCCCCACTAAGGCCCTATAAGGTTGCTTTTTTATCTCTGTTGTTATATTTAAAGATGACATCCTAGCCTGCCGGCCTCTACTATTGTCTCCACCATGATTATTTGCCACTGTTGTTAAGCTCCAGTTGCAGGTCTTGGATGAAAAGGTCACCACTCAATTGGAAAACAGTCATTAGAATGCAGTGGGTACTATTCACCAGTGTGCATGGGGGAGAAAATGCAACAGAGCTGGTTAATCAAAAGTTAATTATATAATTTTCATGCAGATGAGGGCAACATTGAAATGAATCCCAACACTACAATCATTACCAAAAAGAAATAAATATATAATTCCAAAATGCTATAAAATGTTCAGGGACTAAGAGGCTGTAAACAATATGAGGTTTAATTTCAGGTAAACAAAGTGAATATCCACCAGGGGGTCTGGAAAGGAGAAAGTGAGGTTAAATCAAATTTGGAAACATAGATACCGGCAATTTTTGTTTTGTATTAAAATATGTGCAATTAACTAGGTCCTTGGTGAGGCCATCTGGAAAAGAAAGGGGGGATTTAAGAAGGTGTACTGGTTACAATTGGAACAACATTAAATGAATGTGTGGGTAGACCTATACATATTTTAACCAAATATATACCCTCATCCTGCCTCATGAACCAATTATGTGTAACTTGGATGAAAAAGTATGAAAAACTGCACTGATTGAATAAAAAATATATATTGGCTAAAAGTATGTTGTCTCCCTGTCGAAACAATTCTATACTGAGAAAAATGTTGTTTCTTAAATGGGTCTTCCTCAGCTCTTAAGGTTCCTTGGAGAACTTATGCCCAACAAACAACTTTTGAGGTCTTAACATTCTTAACGTGGCATCTACGGTATGGAAGCCTGCAGATGTGTCCCTTTCATATCAAACAGCAAATTGGACAATTTTACCTAGTGTTGATTTTTCAGTATAACATTTCTAGTGTTGATGCAAGAGTTAAAGTAACACGGTAAAAAGTTAAATTAGCACCCAGTGGTGCAAAAATAATCCCATTGTTGGTGTTAATAACCAGAGTTGAAACAAAACCACACCCATCATTATCATATTTCCCACTATGCTCTATTGCAGCTTGATCTACCAACCAATCATCTTCCACAACACATTCTCCCACATGTTGTGTGCACCTCTGTCATATTGGTCCGACATCTTGGCAATAAAGAGATGGTGTTTGTAGCTCTTATTTGGATCGTTTTTTCCGCAAGCGCCACACACATTGACCACAGATTTTAAGGGTGTAGTCTTTCTTCTTCTCGGTGAAGCCATTAGCTAGCTAGATATGTTCTTTGCTACGTAATTAGCTAGGTGGAAGGTAGGGCATGTCGTTTTTTTTTCTCCCTTGAGGCCAGCGGGAATAGTTTCTACTATATAGCACAGACACAAGTTCAAAATACCTAAATCATAAAAAAAAAWTTWAAAAAAATCCTTAAAACAAAAATGTGCTTTTTGGTCTTAATTTAAGGTTAGGGTTAGGCATAAGGTTAGCAGTGTGGTTAAGGTTAGGGTTAAGGTTAGGTTTGAAATCAAATTTGAAGAAGATACATTTTAGAAATGGGCAGGGTTTTGCCATGATTAGGACTTTGTGACTGTGTTAACTAGTGACGACCAGGGGGGAATGTTTTTCTGGCAAAGGACATAGCCTGATGACAAATACTTTACTCAGTAAGGTCACTCCCATAGAATGTCACTCCTACTAAGGCAAACTTTGAATGGTTTATATCCCAGGCTTATACAAGTTACAGGTTCTTCAGTACACAAACACAACAATGTAACAAGCCACACCGTGCGGTGCTGGGCCCAGTCAGGTCTTTGTCACATTCACCCTCTCCCCCACTGAAAGATCAGCAACAAAATGTTTGTGTCACGGCCGTTGTAAGAAGTGGACCAAAGCGCAGCGTGGTGAGAGTACATTATCCTTTTATTATAAATGACGCCGACAAAAACAATAAACGATACAAAACCACCGTGAAGCTTAAGGGCTATGTGCCACAAACAAAGTTAACTTCCCACACTGAGAGGAGGGAAAAGGGCTACCTAAGTATGGTTCCCAATCAGAGACAACGATAGACAGCTGTCCCTGATTGAGAACCATACCCGGGCAAAACATAGAAATACAAAATCATAGAAAACAAAAACATAGAATGCCCACCCCAAATCACACCCTGACCAAACCAAATAGAGACATAAAAAGGTTCTCTAAGGTCAGGGCGTGACAGTTTGGATCATTGTAACAGGTTGTAATCAAGCCCTGGTCTCCATCCAGCATGGGAACAGAAGAGGAATATCTGGTGCGGTAGTTTCAGGTAGGACTACTCCAAATCATCTTGGCTTTGACACATACACACACAAACCAATGCAAACTTTGCATGTCCATCAACCCATCTAAACACCCTACAGTAACCTATGGATTATGAAAGAACCTGCATAAATCAACAGAACGTTATGTAGTGTCCTGTAATACTCAGCCTGAATATAACATGGATTATTTTGAGATTGTTTTGTCACTGCATAAACACTATACCCCATAATGTCAAAGTAGAATTATGTTTTTTCGAAAGGTATACCAATTAATAAAAAATGAAAAGCGGAAATGTCTTGAGTCAATAAGTATTCAAACCTTTTGTTTTGGCAAGCCTAAATAAATGAAAGAGTAAAGATTTGCTTAACAAGTCACATAATACGTTGCATGAACTCACCCTGTGTTTAATAATTATGTTAAACGTGATTGTTGAAAGACTACCTCATCTCTGTACACCAAACATACAATTATCTGTAAGGTCCCTCAGTCGAGCAGTAAATTTCAAACACAGGTTCAAATACAAAAGACCAGGGAGGATTTCCAGTGCCTCGCAAAGAAGGGCACCTATTAGTAGATGGGTAAAAAATATTTTGGACATTGAATGTCCCTTTGGGCATGGTGAAGATATTAATTGCACTTTGGATGGTGTATCAATACACCCAGACACTACAAAGATATAGGCGTCCTTCCTAACTCAGTTACCGGAGAGGAAGTAAACCGCCAATAGTGACTTTAAAACAGTTACAGAGTTTAATGTCTGTGATAGTAGAAAACTCAGAACTCAGGATAGATCAACAACTTTGTAGTTACTCCACAATACTAACCTAATTGGCAGAGTGAAAAGAAGGAAGCCTGTACAGAATACAAATATTCCAAAACATGAATCCTGTTTGCAACAAGGCACTAAAGAAAAACTGCAAAAAAAATGTGACAAAGCAATTAACTTTTTGTCCTGAATACAAAGTGTTATGTTTGGGGCAAATCCAACACAAGACATTAGAGTACCAAACTCCATATATTCAGAAATATAAAATATATTATGATTTGATTAACAGGATTTTTGGTTATTACATGATTCCATGTGTTATTTCTTAGTTTTGATGTCTTCACTATTATTCTACAACGTAMAAAAAAATACAAATAAAGAAAAACCCTTGCATGAGTAGGTGTTCTAAAACTTTTGACCGGTAGTATATATCAATCATTGGTTCCAACCTTAGAAGTAACAACAAAGAAAGTTAGCAGGTTGTTAGAAAATACCTTTGTCAAACCTTCTGGATAAGGTTATTTCTGTGCTGCACCAGAAATACTCTCGATTTATATGTGACTCACCAACTTGCAACATTTTAAATGTTTTTTTTTTTTTTTTTTTTACATTGGATAAAAGTAAAGACCCAGAGCTACAAAATGGTATATCATACACTGAATTTTTGAGGAACAATGGGAAAGAAATTCTTCTTTGAAAGTTGATAAATTAGTACACACACTTTTGAGAAAATGGCCTTTGAATGTTTTGGTATCTAGTGAAGAACTCTTATTTGTCTACACTCATTCAGCATCGTTCACACACTCTCAAGCTTTAGCCCCACCCATCTCGTTTCGCTATCGGAGAGTTCAGAGCGCAGACTTGACGCTCTGGCCAATGATTTGTTTACCTCTGGATAACATGAAAACAGCCTAACCAGCTCTGCTGCCAACAATTTCATTATGCTTTTTTGCCGACGTTTACCAACACTGGCCATATTCAATGGGTGTTGTACACTTTAGCTTAAGACATGTAGCTAGCTAGCTAGCTGAACAATGAACCTAGCTAGGTAAACAACATGTAAGATCACACACGTCACGTAACGTTAGCTAACGAGCCAGCCAGCTAACGTTAGCTAGTTAAACAACAATGAACATAGTGCCAAAACATGTCATTACTACCCTGCATGAATCTGCTGGGAGCCAACCAACCAGGTTCAATGTTAGCTAGCTAACATTAGGCTCTAACTAGCAAAGCAAACGGCTCTGGGATACGAATAATAACATCAGCTAGGGAGCCAGCCAGCTAACGTTAGCTAGCTATCAGTACACTTTAGCTTAAGCCATGAAGCTAGCTAGCTAGGTAAACAATTAACCTTGCTAGGTAAATAACGTGTAAGATCACACACGTCACATAATCTTAGCTAACGAGCCAGCCAGCTTACGTTAGTTAGTTAACTTCTTGAGAATACAGGGGGTGCTATTTRRCCATTAGCATAATTTGCTCTACAGATTAAACTGCCTCTTATTCAATTATTGCTCTTACTATATGCATATAAATAATACCATTGGAAAGAAAACAATCTCTAGTTTCTAAAACCGTTTTCAATTTGTCTCTGAGTATACAGAAGTCATTTGACAGCACTTTCCATGACCAAGAAAAAAAAAGCAAGATTGTATGCCAGCTTCAACTCTCTGCCTATATATGGTCGTGCCCCCTATGACCCGAAACACACCTCATTGGCCTTCCTCTGGGTGTCAAGAGACGTCAGAGGAAAAATATCTTGTTTATCTGGACTGACGTGAAATGAGAGCTAATTCTTTGGCGTGACCGACAACTTCCGGTTCTGTAAATCGTGCGACTTGTAGCTGCGATTGTCTTCTGTTGTGGGCCATTATGGATGAAAACTATCTCCGTCTCGAAGTTTGTTTGATACATGTGACCAGATCATCGTAATGTATGTTTTTTCAATATAGTTTAATCAGATTATTTGAATTTTTTCGGGAGTTTTGGGTGTTCCGTTGTCTGATTTTATTTACGTTTGAGAGATCCGTGCCACTCGACCAGTACCTGTGCTAAATGGAGTGGAAAGGACAATTCTGAACGGAACCAACGACTCATCTTGACAAAGGACACTTTGATCAACATTCTGATGAAAGATCAGCCATAGTAAGACCCAATTTACGATGCTATATCATATCTGTTGTGCATGTGAACTGGCCGTGGGCGCCTAGCCGAATCTGCCTGGTATAGCTATGCTAATTTAGCGCTACATTTTGTTTCGTTATAAAACATTTAATAAATCTGAATATTGTTTGGATTCACCAGATGTTGGGCTTTCAATATCTGTACGCTGTGTATTTTTCTGAAATGTTTTAAGATGAGTAATTCGTTATATGACGTTGGTCTCTGTAATTGTTCTGGCTGGGTCAGCACTATTTCAGATTGCACGTGCAATGTAGAACTGTGATTTATACCTGAAAAATGCACATTTTTCCCAAAAAAAACTATGCTATATACCATAAATATGTTATCAGACTGTCATCTTATGAAGTTGTTTCTTGGTTAGTGGCTATATATATTTTTATTTAGTCGAATTAGTGATAGCTACTGACGCAGGAAAAAACTATTGGGAGTAAAAAAATCGTGTCCTTTGCTAACGTGGTTAGCTAATAGATTACATATTGTGTCTTCCCTGTAAAACATTTTAAAAATCTGAAATGGTGGCTTTATTCACAAGACCTGTATTTTTCATGGTGTCTTGGACTTGTGATTTAATGATATTTAGATGCTACAAGTTACTTGTGACGCTATGCTAGCTATGCTACTCAGTGGGGGGGGGGGGTGCTACCGGATCAGGGTTGGTGCTACCGGATCAGGGTTGGTGACTCGTGAGAAGTTAAACAACAATGAACATAGTGCCAAATCATGTCGTTACTACCCTGCATGAATCTTCTGGGAGCTAACCAACCAGGTTCAATGTTAGCTAGTAATCTGGAGACAGATGTTTTCTTCATCTCTTTAGCTATCATATCTCTAATTCCACTGATTTCAAAACTCGATCCTCCAGATAATGTAGCACTTATGCAGCTCCACTACATGATACATTTTTTAAAAAGCCACGTTTGACAGGATTACCAACACAGACTGACCTGCTCAATATGACAGAAGCCTTCTATATGGCAGACCAATCCGAACTCCTCACTCTGCATAACCAGCCCACTCAATTATGTGGAACCGTTTTACTCCTGCCGATACGGAGCCCCACCGGGCCTTCACGACTGGACTACCGACGTTATCTGCCCGAGGGAGTTATCCAACTGGCCCCTCCGTCGCAACGTAACCTGAACGCCCATCTGCGGCCCGCTAATCGTTAGCTGTCTTATCGGCTGCTATCTGAATAGGTCTATAGGACAATTTTCTTGGGTCACTATAACTATATCTATTTTGCCAATTGGATTTGTCCCCTCTACCACACGGAACCCCACTAATCTACCGACGGAAACGCACGAGGTGGCTAAAAACAGACCTCCATCCTCTGCCAGCTTGCTACCCATGGCCCGGCTAGCTACCCGTGACCCCAACCAACCTCACTACTCACTGGATCCTTATGATCACTCGGCTAAGCATGCCTCTCCTTAATGTCAATATGCCTTGTCCATTGCTGTTCTGGTTAGTGTTTATTGGCTTATTTCACTGTAGAGCCTCTAGCCCTGCTCATTATACCTTATCCAACCTTTCAGTTCCACCACCCACACATGCGATGACATCACCTAGTTTCAATGATGTTTCTAGAGACAATATCTCTCTCATCATCAGTCAATGCCTAGGTTTACTTCCACTGTATTCACATCCTACCATACCTTTGTCTGTACATTATACCTTGAAGCTATTTTATCACCCCCAGAAACCTGCTCCTTTTACTCTCTGTTCCAGACGTCCTAGACGACCAATTCTCATAGCTTTTAGCCGTACCCTTATCCTACTCCACCTCTGTTCCTCTGGTGATATAGAGGTGAATCCAGGCCCTGCAGTGCCAAGCTCCACTCCTATTCCCCAAGCGCTCTCTTTTGATGACTTCTGTAACCGTAATAGAATTGGTTTCATGCATGTTAACATTAGAAGCCTCCTCCCTAAGTTTGTTTTATTCACTGCTTTAGCACACTCTGCCAACCCGGATGTCTTAGCCGTGTCTGAATCCTGGCTTAGGAAGACCACCAAAAACTCTGAAATCTCCATCCCTAACTACAACATTTTCAGACAAGATAGAATGACCAAAGGGGGCGGTGTTGAAATCTATTGCAGAGATAGCCTGCAGAGTTCTGTCCTACTATCCAGGTCTGTACCCAAACAATTTGAACTTATACTTTTAAACATCCACCTCTCTAAAAACAAGTCTCTCACCGTTGCCGCCTGCTATAGACCACCCTCTGCCCCCAGCTGTGCTCTGGACACCATATGAGAACTGATTGTCCCCATCTATCTTCAGAGCTCGTGCTGCTAGGTGACCTAAACTGGGACATGCTTAACACCCCAGCCATCCTACAATCTAAGCTTGACACCCTRAATCTCACACAAATGATAAATGAACCTACCAGGTAACACCCCAAAGCCGTAAACACGGGCACCCTCATAGACATCATCCTAACCAACTTGCCCTCTAAATACACCTCTGCTGTTTTCAGCCAAGATCTCAGCGATCACTGCCTCATTGCCTGCATCCGTAATGGGTCAGCGGTCAAACGCTCCCTGAAACACTTCAGCGAGCAGGCCTTTCTAATCGACCTGGCCCGGGTATCCTGGAAGGATATTGACCTCATCCCGTCAGTAGAGGATACCTGGTTATTTTTTTAAATGCCTTCCTCACCATCTTAAATAAGCATGCCCCATTCAAGAAATTGAGAACCAGGAACAGATATAGCCCTTGGTTCTCTCCAGACCTGACTGCCCTTAACCAACACAAAAACATCCTATGGCGTTCTGCATTAGCATCGAAACAGCCCCCGTGATATGCAACTTTTCAGGGAAGTTAGAAAACAATATACACAGGCAGTTAGAAAAGCCAAGGCTAGCTTTTTCAAGCAGAAATTTGCTTCCTGCAACACAAACTCAAAAAAGTTCTGGGACACTGTAGAGTCCATGGAGAATAAGAACACCTCCTATCAGCTGCCCACTGCACTGAGGATAGGAAACTCTGTCACCACCGATAAATCCACTATAATTGAGAATTTCAATAAGCGTTTTTCTACGGCTGGCCATGCTTTCCACCTGGCTACCCCTACCCCGGTCAACAGCACTGCACCCCCCACAGCAACTCGCCCAAGCCTTCCCCATTTCTCCTTCTCCCAAATCCAGTCAGCTGATGTTCTGAAAGAGCTGCAAAATCTGGACCCCTACAAATCAGCCGGGCTAGACAATCTGGACCCATTCTTTCTAAAACTATCTGCCGAAATTGTTGCAACCCCTATTACTAGCCTGTTCAACCTCTCTTTCGTGTCATCTGAGATTCCCAGAGATTGGAAAGCAGCTGCGGTCATCCCCCTCTTCATAGGGGGGACACTCTTGAGCCAAACTGCTACAGACCTATATCTATCCTACCCTGCCTTTCTAAGGTCATCGAAAGCCAAGTRAACAAACAGATTACCGACCATTTCGAATCCCACCGCACCTTCTCCGCTATGCAATCTGGTTTCAGAGCTGGTCATGGGTGCACCTCAGCCACGCTCAAGGTCCTAAATGATATCTTAACCGCCATCGATAAGAAACAATACTGTGCAGCCGTATTCATTGACCTGGCCAAGGCTTTCGACTCTGTCAATCCCCATATCCTCATCGGCAGACTCGATAGCTTTGGTTTCTCAAATGATTGCCTCGCCTGGTTCATCAACTACTTCTCTGATAGAGTTCAGTGTATCAAATCGGAAGGGCCTGTTTTCCGGGCCTCTGGCAGTCTCTATGGGGGTGCCACAGGGTTCAATTCTTGGGCCGACTCTCTTCTCTGTATACATCAATGATGTCGCTCTTGCTGCTGGTGAGTCTCTGATCCACCTCTACGCAGACAACACCATTCTGTATACTTCTGGCCCTTCTTTGGACACTGTGTTAACAACCCTCCAGACGAGCTTCAATGCCATACAACTCTCCTTCCATGCAACGCTCTAAATACAAGTAAAACTAAATGCATGCTATTCACCCGATTGCTGCCTGCACCTGCCCGCCCGTCCAGCATCACTACTCTGGACGGTTCTGACTTAGAATATGTGGACAACTACAAATACCTAGGTCTGGTTAGACTGTAAACTCTCCTTCCAGACTCACATCAAACATCTCCAATCCAAAGTTAAATCTAGAATTGGCTTCCTATTTCGCAACAAAGCATCCTTCACTCATGCTGCCAAACATACCCTCGTAAAACTGACAATCCTACCGATCCTCGACTTCGGCGATGTCATTTACAAAATAGCCTCCAATACCCTACTCAATAAATTGGATGCAGTCTATCACAGTGCCATCCGTTTTGTCATCAAAGCCCCATATACTACCCACCACTGCGACATGTACGCTCTCGTTGGCTGGCCCTCGCTTCATACTCGTCACCAAACCCACTGGCTCCAGGTCATCTACAAGACCCTGCTAGGTAAAGTCCCCCCTTATCTCAGCTCGCTTTTCTATTTAAAACAAATGCCCCCTGCAGATTCATTTCCTTGCCTGATATGAAATGAAAATGTGTYTAACTAACACCAATTTATTGAACGACATTAAAGTTTTACACAGTCTTTTAGTAATGTCTATGATCCTGGCAAAACTATTCAAAAAATGTCAACCCTCTTGACATTTCAGAATTCTTTTTAACTAAACAAAATGCAATTTTTCAACAGGGGACATACTCACATACATTTGAGGTAAAATAAATGTCCTGTTTCAAAATGCAATTGGTCTAGTGGTTTTTATGGATGAAATTATAAATGACTGACAAGCAATGCGATCTAGTTATAAAAGGGACATAGACCACTGTTTCAAATCTAATGACACCATTGAATTTTAATACATTTACTTAATCACCAGCTGTTGTCATGCTAAGGTTGTTGAATTACAAGTTGATCATGCTTGTCGGTCATGGAAAACAAATATACGATAATAATCAATTCATGGTTTGTCAACTCCACCTCAATCTTATGATGGGTCACTAATTGATGACTCCAAAATTGGATAGTACACTGCAGATACTGTATTGTACAGACATACAAAGAGACATATCTTTCAATCAGTCTTTATTACAATTTGACAGGAGGTTAGTGTTTCATACTTCAAGTGAATTACATCAATCTAAATGTGATCTTAGTTGGAAATGGACACAACTGTTCTTGAATGCTCCATCATCGTTGTCTTCTTGCTTTTTGTGAAGAATTGTCTCACAGTTCTTTATTTATGTGGCATCCGTTTCTTCGACATCTAGGGAAACAAAGTGTCAACGTCAGAAGTCTACTTTATGTTGTATAATACTGTATCTACAGTATATTACAATGATGTATCAGAAATGAGCAACATTGTCTCCATACATTTATAAGTTCCACTTCAGGAAAGCTTTCCGTTTGTCAGCCAATACTCTCATCTTAACATTTCTTTCAGATACTTTGGCATATCTTTTTACAACATATTACAAGGAGACATCAATTCAATATCTTCAGACGAAACAAGGAATTTACCATTTGAAATACAATGAATACATTATCTAACCTAAAATATGAYTATGAATACTTACTACATCATATGGTCTCAGTCTCTCTGGGACATGGGCACCTGTCTCCTCAGGAAGAGCCATTGCACCACCTGTGTCCATCATCTTGATAGCAATATGTAAGAGGAATTTGTAATGTTATTACCCATATACTCGATATGCAACACCCTCAAAGAGTTTCATAAACTTTGCCTATGTACTCTTGAAAAGACTGCTTCTTGAACAAATATCCCACTCCAAAAATGACAGCCATTTCTGAGATACTGGATCTGGCACGCCTGGCACGACAATCATACCATGCTCAAAGTCGATTTGGTCACTCYTTTTGCCCATTCTGACGTTCAATCGAACAGTAACTGAATACCTTGTTGCTTGTCTGCCTGCTTTATATAGCAAACCACGGCCACGTGACTAGCAAGTCAAGGCCACGTGACTAACCTTCTGTAGGAGCGATACATTTTCGTGAACGGGGAACTGACCCATGAGTGTATATATACATGTTCACAGGTTTTCAAGGCACAGTAGATTTACTTAAAGGACAATTACATGTATGTTCAGATAGACATAGTTACTTACATACAGGTAAACATAGGGTAAATAGTACTTGCCCTGATGGTGGCCTCCAGCTCCGCAACACTTCTCTTTCCTCCAGGTAGCCACCCATACGACCAATGCTGAGATAAAGTGACCTGAGCTATCAACGCCAACATCACCACCTGCACAACCGTTTTGCTGCTAAGATCCATGGAAGCTGGGAAAAAAGCCAGTAAAATACAAGCTACATTTGATAGTCCAAAATATTTTATCGTAACTCAAATATAGTTTGGGATTGTCTTGCAATGATTACCTATTGAACATGCACTTAGTAGATATTATCAACACATAAATCAGTTAACAATTTTCAATGTACTTGAAAGCATATGAATGAATCACATACTGTCTCCGTTCTGTCTATTCCTTCTTACAGTGTGGTGGGAATAATCATGGGTCCTTTTTATAAGGGTCGTTAGAAATGGAACAGTCTGTGTCATTAGGATTATAATCCCTTTTCCCCAGGTGTGACACACTAAGTGCCTAATGGACACTAAACGTCACCAATGGGACCTGCTTAGTGCATAAGCTTCAATCTGAATTTGATGGAAACAAACAAATTCGTAATGTGTTAAGAGGTGAAGTCAGTGTAGATATTATAAATATGTAATGTTTGTAAAATAAATAATATATTTGTCTCAATAAAAAAGTTACTTTGATACAAGTGGCAGCTGGTGGGAGGAGCTATAGGATGACAGGCTCATTGTAATGGCTGGAATGGAATAAAAGGAAAGGAGTCAAACATGTGGTTTCCATATATTTGATGGGTTAGATACCGTTCCATTTATTCCATTACAACCATTACAATGAGCTCGTCCACCTATAGCTCCACCCACCAGCCTCCACTGTTTGATACACATGTTTTGTATCTTTTACAAATATTCAGAAATTAATGGCAAATTAGTTTATTTTCATTGCATTTATTGCACTCAGAATAAACATTTTAAACTTTATACAGACTTATGGTGGCCAGGTGGCCTAGTGGTTAGAGCGTTGGACTTGTAACCGAAAGGTTGCCAGATCAAATCCCTGAGCTGACAAGGTAAAAATCTGTCGTTCTGCCCCTGAACAAGGCAGTTAACCCACTGTTCCTAGGCCGTCATTGAATATAAGAATTTGTTCTCAACTGACTTGCCTAGTTAAATTAAGGTAAAATAAAAAACTGCAAAAAAAAATGATAAGAGACTGTATAGGAACAAGATGTTTGTGCACTACAGCAACCACTAGCCTTAATTTCATACTCAGTACATGAGACTGATTCTAAATGAAGACACAATCCTTATATCTTTACCTAATACAGTTTGCCATTTAGCTTACAGTTATTAGTACATACAGGTGGTCCTGAGAATCGAACCCACTACTATACTGGCGTTGCAAGTGCCATCCTCTACCAACAGAGCTACAGATAACCACTCCTTAGAGGTTATGAATGCATAAATGTACCTTTGGTATGAAAAGGATAGCCTAACAACACTTAATAACCAGGTAACCAAGTAATTCAAATGTGTGTTATATTACATTTATGATCATATACTGTGTATATATTTCACAGTAAATGACAGTACATTGAAATTCCAGAAACTATCTTCCTGAAATTTGCTATTGTCAATAACCAGGTGGCAGGTAGCCTAACGTGTTCCCTAGCGATTGGGCTAGTAACTGAAAAATCACTGGTTCGAAATCCCTGAGGCGACTAGGTGACAAAACTGCCGAAGTGCCCTTGAGCAACACATTTCACCATAATTGCTCCTGTAAGTTGCTCTGGATAAGAGTGTCTGCTAAATGATAATAATAATCAAGTTAATTAGTGATTGATATGAGGGCACTATGACTGAACACTCCTTATCAAGAGGAATTTGATGCCTGTTTCTAAATGATACTTTTCAAGTTGAGAACTCTATAAACAGAATAAATCATATATATTTGGTATATTTGGTATTATAATAATTTCCCTTAACACCAATCATGTTTATTACAGAGATGAAGGCTGTTTTATTAACTATATGGAAATAGTAAAATGTATATTTTGTTGAAATCTAACTTCTTKATTTAGTCTTGAGAAACATAAAAACAGTCTGCTGGCTTAGCTATGTCTACTTGAAGTTGAAGTCACTTGTTGACAATTGTTTCTTGATCAGAAAGGTTTTCCAATCTTTGTATGGCACTGCTTCATGCAAACGCTGAAATGTTAGGTCCAATATACTGTAGTTATTTTGAAAAGCATACAAATGCTATATATTCTACCTTTAAAAAGTTATTACAACTGTATGCACAGTACCAGTCAAAAGTTTGGAGACACCTACTCATTCCAGAGTGTTTCTTTATTTTTACTATTTTCTACATTGTAGAATAATAGTGAAGACATCAAAACTATGAAATAACACATATGGAATCATGTAGTAACCAAAAAAAGTGTTAAATAAATCAATCAAAATATATTTTATATTTGAGATTTCCAAGAGTGTGCAAAGCTGTCATCAAGGCAAAGGGTGGTTGTAGAATCTCAAATATATTTTGATTTGATTAACACTTTTTTTGGTTACTACATGATTCCATATGTGTTAATTCATAGTTTTGATGTCTTCACTATTATTCTACAATGTAGAAAATAGRAKAAATAAAGAAAAAAAACTATACTGTTGATATAAAAAGAACATCATACACAGCAAATATTAAATGGCACTTTAAGTCACTTGTAAGGTCAGTAACACAATGACAAACRCTTATGGCAGGTTGTGTATCTTTACAACAGCAGTTTTTTTTGTCAAATCTGTGGACTTCCACAGTATGTGCCATGGCTATGGTACAGACCACAGGCAACGAAAGGCAATCTCGTGGTAATGCTTTTAACATAATCAAAATGTACATTAAATCTACATTATATAAATAGATAAAGATTATATGCATAAGTTAATTAATATACACTGAGTGTACAAAACATTAAGGACAACTGCTCTTTTCATGACATAGACTGACCAGGTGCAACTCAATATCAGGAACCTGTCCTTAATGTTTTATACACTCAGTGTATATACATAATGTTAACATAATAAACCCTTCATTCCTGTTTTTGATCGAACGGTCTTAGGTTTTCAATTCAAAACGTTTGACATCCAAATACTGAGGACACAAAGCTAGTTGAAAAGTCCATGACTAAATAGACATAATATTCAATTTCCTTTTGGGCTGTTTTGAACGAGCAAACAAAAAAACAGACAGAGACACAAACAAATATATTACAATATGGTACAATAAGTTTAAGTACTGTGTTTAAGTGCAAAGCGTAAAAAGAGCTTAAAAGAGCGATCTAACAAAATGGTATATGCCTGGTGGAAAAATACATGGGTATATGTAGCAGATATTGTCATTTGAAATTGGCATAGTCTGAGAAAATGTCAACAAAATCTTGAACCACTCTGTAGCAGAAGTCATATTGTTCCTGAAACAACAAACAAAACAAACATAAATCACTGAAATACATCATTGTCATTCTTTTGAAGATCATTTGAATGTATGTAATCTTTATACACTATCTTTTAATTAATTTAGGCTACCATCATGCATTCAATCTCTATGATAGATATTGTATCCAAACATGGCAAACAATGTGGTGATGCTACGATAAGTCATACCTACCACAGTCTGAACCATGTGTGGTCTCTTCATGCGTAAGCTCTTGACTGTCTGAAACACGTCCAGTAGGCCCTCGGCTTTCACCCGCTCCAGAATATTACTCAGGGCGATGAATGTCCCAGTCCGACCCGCACCAGCACTGAGAAATAAACCCAGGACAGAATCATCATCATCTACAGCATCGACCAACTACCATTAGAGGGTATTGAAATGATGTGCTTAGAACTGAATGTGAATCAAAGGAGTGTACTACATTACATACACCCTCAGGGTTCTACCAGTTCACTGTCATGCTGTTTGGGCTGCAATGAGAGCCAAAGCAATGCACTGATTTCACAACATTCAGGTAAGTTACACTACAGGACTAAAAGTATGTGGACACCTCTTCGTCGAAGATCTCATTCCAAAATCATGGGCATTAATATGGAATTGGTCGCCCCTTTGCTGCTATAACAGTCTCAACTCTTCTGGGAAGGCTTTCCACTAGATGTTGGAACATTGTTGCGGGGACTTGCTTCCCTTTCAGCCACAAGAACATTAGTGAGGTCGGGCACTGATGTTGGGCGATTAAGCCTGGCTCGCAGTCYGAGTTCCAATACAACTCAAAGGTGTTCCATGGGGTTGAGGTCAGGGCTCATTGCAGGATCATTCAASTTCTTCCACACCGATCGACAAACCATTTCTGCAAGGACCTCACTTTGTGCATGGGGACAATGTCATGCTGAAACAGGAAAGGGCCTTCCCCAAACTGTTGCCAAGGCCTAAGGGGCCAAGTCCGAACCATGAAAAACAGCCCCAGACCATTATTCCTCCTCCACCAAACTTTACAGTTGGAAAGGTGGCATCCTATGACGGTGCCACGTTGAAAGTCACTGAGCTCTTCAGTAAAGCCATTCTGCTGCCAATGTGTGTCTATGGAGATTGCATGGCGGAATGCTTGATTTTAAARACCTCTCAGCAACGGGTGTGGTTGCAATAGCCAAATCCACTCATTTAAATAGGTGTCCACATACTTTTGCATATATAGTGTATCTTGTTAGAGGTTGATACGAGATATCTCTAACAGTAGAGCTCCTAGATCTACACCTTCCTAGTCTCCCATTTCCCTAGCCATAGGGCTATACTGCAAACCTAACAGCTTACAGCGTCCTTTCCCATTTGTATTGAAAACAATTAGTTGGAGAAAAGGTGACCTTTGACTAATAGTACTAATAATCAGCCTCCCTTAAAGAGACACTAATCCAAACGGTAGCACTAATAAATCTGCTATCTCTCACTCTCTTTGYATTGAGTCCGTGCTTACAATGCCGGTGAGTGCGAGAGAGGAGAGAGGGCGATTGTAATGGGCAAGCACCCATTCCCAACGGATGAGAAAAAGCTTTAAAAAGCCCCTCTTTAGACAGGCCCTGATGAAGGAATACGAGAGAGTGATGACACCATTTCCTGTCGTTAGCTCATTCTATCAGATTAATCAAAGCGCGAATTGTAAGAGATTTCACTTTGAGAGGTTTTAATTGACTGTGAATCAGTGGATTGGATCAATCCCAGTGGGCCGTGCTGCATGATAAGTACTTCACCTGGAGCTACGTATGTTCTGATCAGAGCTTTCACAGCAGTCTTTCACACAAGTAGTTATAAAGAGTTGGCCTGTAGAACAGTCTACAAAGGCTAAATGTACCATTTATTGAAACTGACATGATCAAAATGGAAAAAAAGTCATCAATATTCTTTAAAACATAATTTGGTGTTTGGTATGATCCTAATGTGTTTTTAACCCCCTAGATTCCATTGACGCAGTACATAACAAAAAAGTTGAAGTTACATAAAAAATATATACAGTATATCCCCATCAAAATCTGTCAGTTTAAGCTAGAGATATATCTGTTGTTTTTTTTGTATTGGATGTGTCTCAATCCACCGCATCTGCCAGTGCACTTCCACATCTTTGGTGAAAAGTAGTAGAGCTAGCACAAAAATGTCTGTAACACCCGAATGGTTTGACCTACAAAATATTATGACCACTCTATGCTCTACGACCCCTGAAGGTAACCTGTATCGGTTTTTAAAAACAAACAGAGTTTTTTTAAATATTTCCTAGATAGGACAGATACTGTAGGACAGATACTACAAAACCTTGTTTTTTTATTATTTATTTTTTGACTGTCCTTTTTGCTATTTATGAATGCGTTATTCAATGCATTTCTATGGGCTTTAGTAGTAAAGGACAAAATCAATATTTTCTCAAATAATTTMGGGATATATTTTTTTATACCTAAAGGGGTCCTAAAATTCAAAATCCAATAGCTAAATGATCCATAGAATAACCATCTGAAAAAAATTAAATCATATTTCAGCTTTGCACCCCCCAGCCCCCCACCCCCCTCAACTTACAGAATTAAAAGGGCAGTAGTAATGAGTGTTTTGGGCTACCAGATTTGGTGTGTGTGTACAGTACATGTACCTTACCTGCAATGTACTATGATAGGGTGGTTTCCAGACTGTTGTTGCTGTCTCTGCACTGAAGCAATGATGTCGATCATTCCCTTTTCCTCTGCCGGTATTCCGATCTCAGGCCAGCCGTGGAAATGAAAGTGTCTGACGTGCCTTGACTGTTTTTCCTGGTGATGGGAAACATATGTGATTCATCATTACATACATTTGTATACCTGGTAACAATAAAAATAAACCTAACATGAACTTGACCTAATTCACTTCAAGATAAGACACACATTTAGATAACAGAATGCCATTGATTAGAGGACCAAACCCAGTGATCCTCAAGGACAAAAATAAAGATCACAAAGAATATATTTAAAATACATCCATATAGGGTAGCTRGCGTAAATGCTTGTTTATGTAAAGGAAACTCACTGGTCCATATGTGAGCACCATGTCCTTCAAAGTGAAAGTGTCACATAGGGCATCCCCCTTCAGCTCCAAAGTATAGTCTCCAAATGTCGCAGTGCCCTCTGCTGGCCAGTACTGGAAACATTTGTCCTGGGGAAAGTGACAGATACATGTCAGGCAGGAGTGTCAAACATAAAGCCCACAGGTGGGAAAAACAACCTACATCTACATTGAAATTACTAATAACAAATCGAAACTGTGTAGAAATTATAATGGTTGAAAATAAAATATAATGAAAATGGATCTACATTTATAGTCTCTCTGTTCAGCTTAATACAAATCCCCGAAATTAAAGCTATACAGTCAGGGCACATTGAAAATACAGAAAAACGATGGATAGAAATGTCTTTGGTAATTTTGATGACAAGGAATGTTTGAGCGGACTTCCAGACCACTGAAGTGGTCCCACGGAGAAAAATGTATTTGACACCCCTGATGTAAGGCAATTAATTCTACATGGACATTTCTGTAGAAGCTCAAGACTACAGAACATTTTAACCCCCCCAAAATTCTAAGATAAATAAATATGTTGTGTATCACTATTAGAGGCAGCTAACTAGCAACGRGCATGCCCAGCCCACCTGYGGATCTRTATTTCCTGAATTTGAGGGGTGCAAAATCSATTTGTCAATTAAATCTTGTTGGATTGATTGCTTTAATTTTACACTGTTGGCTCTTTCCCACTCTTGCTTGTGCCCCCCCCATTAACGTTAAGACCTCGGAAACATTTGAAATGACCTGTTAAACACATTCTAGTAATGGCTGAAATGGGCTCAATGGAATACAATGGTTTTCTGTTGCATCTATTGGTGTTGATTTTTTGAGCAAATGAAAAAGTAAACATTTAATAAAGTTTACATTTTTACAAATTAGATGCGCTGAAATTAAAGCAATTACAGGATATGAACACTCGGATTATAGTGATACTGATCTCTCAAACAATGTAAAGCAGGGGTCTCCTACCTTTTCTAGRAAGAGAGCTACTTCAAAAAATATATATATGCTACAAAAAATATATATAATTCTAGCTTTTAAATAGGCACATTATTCTCTTCTCCTCACCCCTGCAACTCTTCCCCAGGTCCTTAACGCACAAAAGAAAGTAGTGCACTATATTTTATAAACAACTGTAAGGGGGGGATTACACCTATACAATACTTTAAAAATATATTTTCCCAAATGATGTCTCCATTTTGTTTTTCCTTCTTAAAATTACAATTGTTCATAGAGAAACAACAAAATTGGATGTTCTGAGTCCATGTCAATTCTTAAATCGCATCGACATGTTAGATGCACTATTGTAAAGTGGTTGTTCCACTGGATATCATAAGGTGAATGCACCAATTTGTAAGTCGCTCTGGATAAGAGCGTCTGCTAAATGACTTAAATGTAAAATGTAAATGGAGACCCATGATGTAAAGTATGCATAGATAGGTGTAATCTACAGCCAAGCATTTTGTTTTTAAATCGCGTGGGTATCCTTCTCTACACACTTATTAAATTATGCAAGGGAATGTGACAACAACAGTAATTCATAATTAATGAGCCAGTATAGACAGCGCAGGTTAGCACTGCGTAGGCCTAAACAGAGGAAGTCTTTGGTGGTTGCAAACCTGTTATATAATGTATGCAAATACACCCAGTATATACAGTATATGCAAATGAGGCACATATAATTAATTTAAAAAATACCTGATATACTAAGAAAGGGTATATAAAAAAAAAAAGGTGACAATTTACAATGAGTTGAATTCCTGAATTCCAACCAAAATGCCTGAACTCCATTCATTATTTGTCTGTGCCAGTACAACGTGTTATGTGCTATAATTCCGTTAATATAAGATGGATTTTAAAAACGTAAAAAGTTCAGAGGATCTTCATCCATTGTCCAACTGCAGCATTCATCAGAATTGTATTTTAAACCTTTTAACAATTTTGATGACTGTTGCTAAAATAACAGCTGTTATTTACTGATTAGGCTGTAGTTAGCTCTTGCCACAGTGGGGTCCGTACCTGTTCCCTCTCCTTGAGTTCAGTGAGCATGACAATAGAGTGACACCTGTACTCCCACACCATCCTCCAGAAGTCCTCCACCGTGTGGGACAGAGGACCTTGGGTAGCGATGAAGTAGTCCTTCTGTCTGTAGCCCTGGAAAAGAAAACCCATACTGTTCAGGGCATCATATACGTAAAGACAGAAACGGCTCTGGAGAAAGTTAAATGTGCTTCTAAATACTTACATCAATAAATGATGCATTGATGTAGTCCGTGAACTCTTGGCCCCTTTTCATTGACAATATAACCCGGTTGAAGTCATCTGTGGTCAAGCAAAAACCTTAACAACTTCATTTATTTCCAACAATAGTTCAACTACTTGTGTCGTTGGTGTCATTTAACTACAGTATATTAATTCCAAAAACTAAGACTACTTCAAAGGTGTAACTTGGCAAAGTTTTTAGGCCTAAAATGAATTAATATCAAGCATCAATACAGCACTAAGAGTTTGATGGTTGTAGCGTTGTAATGTATTATGGAACAGTTAAGAGTGTCAGAATATTCCTTACATGGAATGATCTGAAGCACACGGTTCTTCTTCATGTTGGCAGGAAGGTTTCCGGTCCTCATGTTCTCCTTCATTATGCGTACATTGGTCAGTTTCTGAGGAGAGGACATGGAGTGAAATTAGGACTACTTAAGAGAGATGGCTACCCTCATTTGAATGTGGCTATAAATGTGAGACAATTTAGGAAAGCAGATATACAGTAAGTGTTTGACTGGCCCTTACCCTGAACTCTTCTTCTAGGCCCAGCCTTTCGAGGGGTGCTCTGGTATTGTGGAGCTTCTGCAGGTGGCCTTCCAGAGAGGACACATCCAGCTCTGTGTCACCATACAGATAATACTCCAACAGAGCCTGATAGATGAATGAGTACTGCATCTGAAATACAGACAGAGTGAGAAATGGGGTGAAAGAGGCATCTTTGCATGCTTGTACTGCAGGATTACATTGAAATGTCAGGAAAAACTTTTACATCAGTCTGGACGAGTTGAGAGCGCTGCTCCCGTATTCTGGTCACAAACCCAAAGACATCCAGCCTCTTCTCTACATGCATCATGTCAATCATGGCGTCTATGACGATAAACGTTCCAGTCCTTCCTACGCCAGCACTGAGGAAAGACAAGACATAGCACAGAAGAGTGACCCTGACATTGTCATAGAACTCTGAGGTAAGTTAGATGATTCAATTGAAAGCTAATGCACTGTATTTCTGTGGCTCAGTTTGCAACAGGATTCTTGATTGTGGTATGGCCTAAAATGTGCTAAATTGCAACATGTCCATAAGAAATATTCTAAAAAGCCACATGTCTACAAGCCAACAACATCCACAGTGTTTGAAGGGCCAGTCACACAGACAGCAGTCTGGGATACCAGCTAAGGGTGATGGAAACCAATCGATGAGGCCCATTCAGGAAGCAAAGCCCCAGTGCAAACACCTGCTTCAACAGTTGTTCCTGCAAGTGTCTGACTTTCAGAGGTGTAGTCAGAGGTAACATGCCCATAGGGAGAAGGTGTACCCTCAGATTTGTCCTGTTTAAATACTTGTGTAAAGTACCAGTCAAAATTTTGGACACACCTACTCATTCAAGTATTTTTACTATTTTCTACATTGTAGAATCATTTGTTTTTCAACAGGATGATGACCAAACACACCTCCAGGCTGAGTAAGGGCTATTTGACCAAAAAGGKGCGCGATGGAGTGCTGCATCAGATGACCTGGCCTCCACAATCACCTGACCTCAACCCAATTGAGATGGCTTGGGATGAGTTGGACAGCAGAGTGAAGGAAAAGCAGCCAACAAGTGCTCAGCATTTGTGCAAACTCATTCAAGGCTGTTGGAAAAGCATTCCTCATGAAGCTGGTTGAGAGAATGCCAAGAGTGTGCAAAACCYTCATCAAGGCAAAGGGTGGCTACTTCAAAGAATCTCAAATAACACATATTTTAATATTTTAATTTTCCATGTGTTGTATTTCATAGTTTAAGTCTTCACTATTATTCTACAAAGTAGAAAATCTTTCAAAGATAATTCGTAAAATGAATGAACATACACCTGTGGAACGGTCGTTAAGACGCTAACAGCTTACAGACAGTAGGCAATTAAGGTCACAGTTATGAAAACTTAGGACACTAAAGAGGCCTTTCTACTGACTCTGAAAAACACCAAAAGAAAAATGCCCAGGGTCCCTGCTCATCTGCGTGAATGAGCCTTAGACATGCTGCAAGGAGGCATGAGGACTGCAGATGTGGCCAGGACAATAAATGGCAATGTCAGTACTGTGAGACGCCTAAGACAGCGGTACTGGGAGACAGGACGGACAGCTGATAGTCCTCGCAGTGGTAGACCACGTGTAACAACACCTGCACAGGATCGGTACATCCGAAAAGGTACAGGATGGCAACAACAACTGCCCGAGTTACACCAGGAATGCACAATCCCTCCATCAGTGCTCAGACTGTCCACAATAGACTGAGAGAGGCTGGACTGAGGGCTTGTAGGCCTGTTGTAAGGCAGGTCCTCACCAGACATCACCGGCAACAACGTCACCTATGGGCACAAACCCACCGTCGCTGGACCAGAAAGGACTGGCAAAAAGTGCTCTTCACTGACGAGTCGGGATTTGTCGGGATCAATTTGGAGGTGGAGGGTCCGTCATGGTATGGGGCGGTGTGTCACGGCATCATCGGACTGAGCTTGTTGTCATTGCAGGCAATCTCAACGCTGTGAATTACAGGGAAGACATCCTCCTGCTTCATGTGGTACACTTCCTACAGGCACATCCTGCGCGCTTCAGCACTCAGCGGTCCCGTTCTGTGAGCTTGTGTGGCCTAACACTCCATTGCTGAGCCATTGTTGCGTCTAGACATTTCCACTTCACAATAACAGCACTTACAGTTGACCGGGGCAGCTGTAGCAGGGCAAAAATTGTCAAACTGACAAACTTGTTTGAAAGGTAGCATCCTATGACGGTGCCACGTTGAAAGTCACTGAGCTCTTCAGTACGGACCATTCATCGCCCAATGTTTGTATGGCGGTGTGCTAGATTTTATACACCTGTCAGCCACGAGTGTGGCTGAAATAGCAGAATCCACTAATTTAAAGTGGTGTCAACATATTTTTGGCCATGTATAATTTTAGCCAATATATATCTATATATATATATATACACACACACAGTTGAAGTCGGAAGTTTACATACACATAGGTTGGAGTCATTAAATRTCATTTTTCAACCACTKCARAKWTTTCATGTTAACAAACTATAGTTTTGGCAAGTCGGTTAGGACATCTAGTTTGTGCATGACACAAGTAATTTTTCCAACAYTTGTTTAAAGACAGATTATTTCACTTATAATTCACTGTATCACAATTCCAGTGGGTCAGAAGTTTACATACACTAAGTTGACTGTGCCTTTTAACAGCTTGGAAAATTCCAGAAAATGAAGTCATGGCTTTAGAAGCTTCTGATAGGCTAATTGACATCATTTGAGTCAATTGGAGGTGTACCTGTGGATGTATTTCAAGGCCTACCTTCAAACMAAGTGCCTCTTTGCTTGACATCATGGGAAAATGTAAAGAAATCCGCCAAGACCTCAGACCTAAGTCTGGTTCATCATTGGGAGCAATTTCCAAATGCATGAAGGTACCATGTTCATCTGTACAAACAATAGTACGCAAGTATAAACACCATGGGACCACACAGCCGTCATACCGCTAAGGAAGGAGACGCCTTCTGTCTCCTAGAGATGAACATACTTTGGTGCGAAAAGTGCAAATCAATCCCAGAACAACAGCAAAGMACCTTGTGAAGATGCTGGAGGAAACAGGTACAAAAGTATCTATATCCACAGTAAAACGAGACCTATATCGACATAACCTGAAAGGCTGCTCAGCAAGGAAGAAGCCACTGCTCCAAAACTGCCATAAAAAAGCCAGACTACGGTTTGTAACTGCATATGGGGACAAAGACGATAATTTTTTGGAGAAATGTCCTCTGGTCTGATGAAACAAAAATAGAACCATTTGGCCATAATGACCATCATTATGTTTGGAGGAAAATGGGGGAGGCTTGCAAGTCGAAGAACACCATCCAAACAGTGAAGCACGGGGGTGGCACCATCATGTTGTGGGGGTGCTTTGCTGCAGGAGGGACTGGTGCACTTCACAAAATAGATGGCATCATGAGGAAAGGAAATTATATGGATATATWGAAGCAACATCTCAAGACATCAGTCAGGAAGTTAAAGCTTGGTCGCAAATGGGTCTTCCAAATGGACAATGACCCCAACCATACTTCCAAAGTTGTGGAAAAATGGCTTAAGGACAACAAAGTCAAGGTATTGGAGTGGCCATCACAAAGCCCTGACCTCAATCCCATAGACAATATGTGGGCAGAACTGAAAAAATTATGTGCGAGCAAGGAGGCCAACAAACCTGACTCCAGTTACACCAGCTCTGTCAGGAGGAATGGCCCAAAATTCACCCACCTTAATGTGGGCAGCTTGTGGAAGGCTACCTGAAACGTTTTACCCAAGTTAAACAATTTAATGGCAATACTTCAAAATACTAACTGAGTGTATGTAAACTTCTGACCAACTGGGAATGTGATGAAATAAATAAAAGCTGAAATAAATCATTCTCTCTACTATTATTCTGACATTTRATATTCTTAAATTAAAGTGGTGATRCTAACTGACCTGAGACAGGGAATTTTTACTAGGATTAAATGTCAGGAATTGTGAAAAAGTGAGTTTAAATGTATTTCGRTAAGGTGTWTGTAAACTTCCGACTTCAACTGTATATAGTAATATTACTATCCAACCAGCAATTTTATGAAGTTGGCTTTATCTAGCCCAGATAGGTTCCCAATCCACCAACTGCATAACTAGCTACCAAGAAGTCATTTCAGGCTATCAAGTTAGAGTAGCTAGCTTGTCTAACTATCTTAGCTGGCTTGCCTGCTGGCAATGTTGGTAGACCTTAAAAAAGCAAGCAAATCTAAATGTAATGTATAAGACTCACATTCCTTTCAATCTTTTACCCAGATTTTATCAAAAAGATGCAGAGAAGCATATTTAGTTTCTTTAAAAAAAGAACCACCAGTCAGGAGGATACAGACAGCTCAAGAGGTATGCTTACAGTAGACATGCAGAAAAATATACATAGAATCAAGCATAATGATTATGGCTCTAGATTGCAGGAAAATGCTGTTTCAGGTGTTTAAATAATGCTGTAATGCCCTGCCATCCTCACGTACCGTGTGCCCCCTTAGATCGTTCATGATGCCTTTTGGTAAGGTAGTTTCATATGACATGACACAGGCATTGAAATTCCAGCCATACCAGTACTAAATAAAGGGAAGATGATTGGCATACTTTTTTAGTAAACGATTTTACACTATAATCTTGTTAACTTATACATATCATACCGTTTATATTAACCACTATAGCCTTCATTTAGTACAGCCTGTAGATATGAATTCCCAGTTACAATCCCCAGTCTCCTCCCCTGGTTCAGTACCTGCAGTGCACCACGATGGGTCCTGCATAGGAAGGGTTGACCGTCTTCACCTTCTTGAGGAACTTGAGCATGCCGATGGGGGAGAAAGGCACCCCAAAGTCTGGCCAGTTGGTGAAGTGGAGCTGGGTGACCAGGCAGGGGGCCCTGGGGCCGTCACTCCCCTGCTGTTTACAACAGGAAAACACATAAATAATTTAGATAATAAACTGCAAATTGTCACACTCTGATCTATTTCACCTGTCTTGTGCTTGTCTCCACCCCCCTCCAGGTGTCGCTCATTTTCCCCATTATCCCCTGTGCATTTATACCTGTGTTTTCTGTTTGGCTGTTGCCAGTTCGTCTTGTCTCGTCAAGCKTACCAGCGTGGTTTTTCCCGTACTCCTGTTCTCTCTAGTCCATTTTCTAGTTCTTCCGGTTTTGACCATTCTACCTGCCCTGACCCTGCCTGCCATTCTGTACATTACTGACTCTGCCCTGGATTACTGACCAAAACAGGGTTTGCCTGCACCCTGTTTTGTAATAAACATCTATGATTCGAACTGTCTGCATCTGGGTCTTATCCTGAGTCCTGATAGTAAATACCTGGTCACAGTCTCACACAGCATCATGTTTTCTAAGTGAGGGAACATACGCAGGGTTGTAGGCACATACAATGACACTTACATATTGTACACAGAACTTGCGCATGGTGTAGTCCACCAGTACAGTAAAGTCCTCTGCTGCCACCCTCACGTTCCCATACATCCAACAGCCCTGGTCTGGCCAGTACTGGTAACACTTGTCCTGAAGAGAGGCGAAATGGACATTCAGCAAAGCAGAAATTACAAAATAGACACTATTTGAATAGTTTCACCAATGTGAATGGCAGAGACTTTTATGGGGATTAATATTACTGACCAGGTGATAGAGTTGCCAGAAGTGATAGTCTGTCAGTCAATAAGTGAATCACTCTGATGTTCTAGACCATTAATGAGACTCTCAGACTAATTATAATCAAGCCTTGGGATGACTTTATCAACAAATTGTTTAGTGCCGCTAAACCCTCTGTTTTGTTATTTATTGATCAGCCCCTTGAGGTTCAATGGAATGTGATGCCAAGTCATTTGGGGTGACATATTGTATGGATTGGGAATGTAAGGAAAGGGTCAAATAAATTATACCCATGACCTTGAGGTGTGAGAAGACAAGAAGGGGCCTAGCAAAGGCCCTTTAGAACATCTAAGGATGTTGAACTGTCAAATCATTCTACAAGAGATCCCATTAGCAAATCTGAAGATATTCTTTACTGGTTGTATAAGCAGATAAGGGAGCAGTCAAACCTCTTTTCTCTCTTTCAGGTTAGTGAGCATCACTATAGTAGCAGTCTTCTGTTCCCAGACCATCCGCCAAAAGTCTGCCACAGTGTCGTGCATTGGGCCTATGGAAAAGAGAGAATGACACGGTTACCACAGACGTAAGAAGACATACTGTAGATATAAAGTAGGCCTAGTGTGCTGGAAAATAGCATATGCTTACATAAGAGTTAATTGAAAAAAACGAATCCTCTAGTAGTACAGTATTTTGCACAATAATMTTGCACATAGCTTATTTACCTTGAGCTGCAATGAATTTGTTCTTCTCTTTATAACCCTGGTGAAAAATTAAATATGTTTTGGCAAGTTACAGTAGTTATTAGACTGTAATGAGAAAGGAAGTAACACTGGATGCATTGAAATTATTTATAATAGGATGGAACGAAATACATAGTAAATATAACTCACATCTATGTATGAGGCATTTATGTAGTCCGTACAAGAATAACCATCGATTTGAGTTAACAACACTCTGGAATGGTCATCTGTTGAAAATGTCAAAAGAGACAAAATTGTACTAGGAAAATAGGTATCCTATTGATAATTATTTCATTACATGTTATCATTTTATTTGTATCTCTCTTAAGTGGGTTTAGTAGTTGCAAAATGTATTCCCATAACAATTCCCTCACTCACATGGTAGGATGTTTGGATATCTGTTCTTGTCCCTGTTGATTACCCTGCTAGCCTCCTCAAAGGAGCTGTGCTGGTAGCCACAGGGCAGTGACTACACAAACACAAACACAGGGGGTCAAACTATGAAGCCATTAATGAAGCCCTCATACATGCAGCATAATATGTAACAACTATAAACTCTACATGACATTATTAGCATTAACAAATGAAGGTATCACACTACTGTGACTACTATGTGTTGTATGAAAAGGAGCCCACATTGAACTCCTCTCTGAAAAGCTTGCAGTCGTCTGCCGAGCATATCCGGAACTGGTCTTCTAGCGAGTCCAGGGGGATGGGGAAGTAATGCTTGGATGGAGATGGGGATCGTGGGAGGAGGACCACTGTCTGCTCTCCTGTGTAAAAAAAATTAAATACATGTAAACATCAATGTTTTTACATTCAGTACAATAATTGTGATATAACTGAAATAATAGTTATGCATTTTTCTTTTAAAGGGGAAAAGTAGATGACCTAATAACACATGTGATGAGGTGAACATAAGGAGGGTGAAATCATACAGGGATTCATAAAAACAACTGACTGGGTCTTCAACTCTCACTCACACTTGCTAAACATTGTACTTTACATGTGAAAGTTACATTATAACTTACAATAACACACCTCACCATCGCAGGACAGAACATCCTTCTCTCCCCCTCACACGGAACCCAAACCGGTTGCGCGCGTGCGCCATCGTGCATAAATGTATTTTGTCCCCCCACACCAAACGCGATCATGACACG
The DNA here is from genome assembly GCF_002910315.2 of Salvelinus sp. IW2-2015. Taxonomy (NCBI): domain Eukaryota; kingdom Metazoa; phylum Chordata; class Actinopteri; order Salmoniformes; family Salmonidae; genus Salvelinus; species Salvelinus sp. IW2-2015. The sequence goes on from NC_036858.1 coordinate 39,931,089, forward strand.
CAGGTTAAAATATCAAAACAAACTCTGAACCAATCATATTAATTTGGGGACAGGTCGAAAAGCATTAAACATTTATGGCAATTTAGCTAGCTAGCTTGCACTTGCTAGCTAATTTGTCCTATTTAGCTAGCTTGCTGTTGCTAGTTAATTTGTCCTGGGATATAAACATTGAGTTGTTATTTTACCTGAAATGCACAAGGTCCTCTACTCCACCAATTAATCAACACATAAAATGGTCAACCAAATCGTTTCTTGTCATCTCTCCTCCTTCCAGGCTTTTTCTTCTCTTGACTTTATATTACGATTGGCAACTTTCATAAATTACGTGCATCATCGCCACCGACCTATTTCTTCTTTCAGTCCCCCACGTGGGTATAACCAATGAGGAGATGGCACGTGGGTACCTGCTTCTATAAACCTATGAGGAGATGGGAGAGACAGGACTTGCAGCGCGATCTGCGTCAGAATTAGAACTGACTTCTATTTTAGTCCTTGGCAACGCAGACGCTCGTTGGCGTGCGCGAGCAGTGTGGGTGCAATAATTGAATAATATAGATTTCTACATTTATTTTGCAACGCTCGCCCACGCGACGCGAGCAGTGTAGTCAGCCTGTCAGTTTCCAATCTGGGTGTAAAGCTTGATTCCTCCCTGACCTTTGACAGCCACATCAGACACCTTTGTAAAGCGTCATTCTATCACCTCAAGCACATTGCCAAACTCTGTACCACCCTCACTCAGTCTGATATAGAAAAGCTTGTCTATGCCTTCATCTCCTCGAGGCTGGTTTACTGCAACACACCCTTCATCAGGATCCCTGGCAGGAGTCTCCAGAAGCTCCAATACATCCGGAACAGAGCTGCCAGAGTGTGGAAACGCCACCACATCACCCCCATTCTGGCATCTCTGCAATGCCTCCCAGTCRRATTCCGGATTGAATTCAAAACCCTCCTGCTGATTTTCCAGTGTATTCATGGKAATGCCCCTCCTTATCTCAAATAACTTCCCTCCCTTAACCCCAGCCGCTCCCTCAGCTAGACTGCCTCAACCTCTGGAATGCCCTTCCGGACCACCTGAAGGCACCACAGACTCTGGGCTCCATTAAAATGGTCCTAAATACCTTTCTCTCTAGGAAGGCTTTCTGCTGATAGCTGTGCTCCTTTTTTTATATATATATCTTTTTATAATTATTTATCACATAAAACACAAGGAATGGGTAACATTAAAGTATTAGAACATGAAGGACAAACGATACAGCATCAAGACACTATCAAACATGTATCAGTCTTTCCGCAACAGAGCCATCCTTATGTGTGAGGGTGCGTGATAGTGATATAAAATATGTCATAGTTTCCTTTTTCATGATCACAATCTTGTGAAACCCGAACCCTCCAAGATCCCCCCCACAGTTCCCCAATAGCTATCCCTCAACCATTCGAAACCCCCCCCACAGTCCCCCCCCAGAAAAAAATTAATAAATACAATTAATTCCATTCCCCACCCCCAATGCACCAACAACCAAGAGAATGAACTAAAGAGAAAAAAGGAAAAGACAGAAGAAAACAGCAAACAACAATGCAAAAAAACAAAAAAAAACAGCAATGCCTACTTGATATGTTTGTGTGCATGTCTGGCACTATTACATGTATGTGTGTGTTCTTGTATGTGTTTATTTGAATGAGAGTGTGTATATGCATGTGTACAAACACCTGCACGGCATCAGCCTCAGGCAAACCGGCATTAGTTGTAAAAACACTGCCACATAATGTCCTTCAAATGTACTTTTATTATGTTTTATTTTGACTTTGTTTTCCTTTATCTTTTGACCATCATTCTCTCTCTCACACAGCAACTCCCCTCCCACGTGTCTCCAATTCCACATACCAACCCTCAGCTTCACATAGCCCATCCCATCTATCTCTGCTGGCCACCTACTTCGGGTTTCTACGCAACACATACAGTGGGGAGAACAAGTATTTGAGACACTGCCGATTTTGCAGGGTTTCCTACTTACAAAGCATGTAGAGGTCTGTAATTGTTATCATAGGTACACTTCAACTGTGAGAGACGGAATCTAAAACAAAATCCAGTAAATCACATTGTATGATTTTTAAMTAAATCATTTGCATTTTATTGGAGGAAGAAGAAGGATGAGTACAARCCCAAGAACACCATCCCAACCGTGAAGCATGGAGGTGGAAACATCATTCTTTGGGGATGCTTTTCTGCAAAGGGGACAGGACGACTGCACCGTATTGAGGGGAGGATGGATGGAGCCATGTATCGCGAGATCTTGGCCAACAACCTCCTTCCCTCAGTAAGAGCATTGAAGATGGGTCGTGGCTGGGTCTTCCAGCATGACAACGACCCGAAACACACAGCCAGAGCAACTAAGGAGTGGCTCACACTCTACCAACAGTTTTATGCCCCAAATATTCAACATTTTGTTAGTGGAAAGAATTCTATATAATAATTTTAGCTGAAAAGCACGAAGTCTTGAATCTTGCGTTGTTTTATATATCAACTCGTACACCCTGTACCATGGAATCGGTACATCAAAAATCTCTATTTTGCAATCTGTATGGCACAGTTCTCAACATCCTGGTCCTCAAATGAAACTGGTATACTTTCCTATTTATAATATTTTTATTCCTCCGCCAGTTTTGATCCTTTATATTGGGCAGACAGACCAGCTCCCTACCWCCTCTTGCTGCCACACGCCTTCTCCATTTTTGGGGCAATGCTGTAATCAATTGGTTGTACTCTTGGATTGAGCAGACCTTCCCGTAAAATTCTGATAACTCCATGAAGGACATACACACTCTACCATTACAATTTACAATATAATTTAAGAACAAAAATACCCTTTTCAAACATCTTTCCCATAAATACAGGTATTTTATCAACCAGCACATTTGAGTTCAGCCATAATATTTGTTGTAATATTTGTTCTATCTTTTCAGGGGGATGAAATTGAAATTGTAGCCAGATCTGCAATGCTTGTTTGAAAAAGACAGATACTTTGAAAAAAGTATAATTTTCAATTAATCGAAAATGAGACATGGCAATCTYCACAAAAGCAAAAAGGCCATTTTTAAACAATGGATGAGCTTTTCTTATGAATCTACTTGAGAACCATTTAGGGTTCAAATAAAACTTTTGAATGAGTGAAGCTTTTAGAGAGAGGTTTAGTGCTTTTATATTTAATAATCTCAACCCACCCAATTCATAATATAGATAGGCTCGTTTTATTTTGTCTGGTTTAGCGTCCCAGATAAAGCTAAATATTTTTTGCTCATATGATTTGAAAAATGCATCATCAGGAGTAGGCAGCACCATAAGTAAGTGAGTAAACTGAGGTATGACTAAGGAGTTAATCAGGGCAATTTTTCCATAAATAGACAGGTATTTACCTTTCCATGTTTGTAGGATCTTGTCTATTTTTACAAGTTTTCTATTGAAATTCATTGTGGAGAGCTTATTTATATCTTTTGTGATATGAATCCCGAGTATGTCTACTTCACCATCAGCCCATTTTATAGGTAAGCTAAAGGTAATGTAAAAGTTGTATTTTTTAAGGATCCAATACGTAATATTGTACACTTATCATAATTCGTTTTTAGTCCAGTGAGTACAGAAAAGTTATCTAGATCTTTAATGAGACATTGCAGGGATCTAGCTTGCGGACTTAACATAAAACTTGAGTCATCGACATACATGGACACCTTCGTTTTTAAGCCTTGGATTTCTAATCCTCTAATGTTGTTATTGGATCGGATTTAAATAGCTAGCATTTCGATGGCCATAACGATATGGTGACAGCGGACACCCTTGTTTAACTCCTCTTGACAATTCAAAACTATTTTACACCTGGGGTTGCTATACATTATTTTTTASCCATTTTATAAGAGAATTACCGAAATTAAAAAAATCCAGGCATTTATAAATAAAATCCAGTCTTACTTTATCAAATGCCTTTTCAAAATCCGCTATAAATACCATTCCTGGCTTCTTAAATGTTTCATGATGTTCTATTATTTCTAGTAGTTGTCGTATATTATCTCAAATGTATCGTCCATGTAAGAAACAGTCTGATCAGGATGAACAAAACCTGGTAAAACCCTTTTAATTCTGAGTGCAATGCATTTTGATAGTATTTTTGCATCACAACATTGAAGTGTAATCCAGTTTTTTAGATAGACCGGGTCTTATTATTTGCCATCTGGGTCTTGTTTTAATAATAGAGAAATCAGACCTACCTGACAGACTACCATTTCTATAGTAGTAGTTAAAACAATCTAACAATGGAGCTTTTAGAATATCAAAAAATACTTGATATACCTCTACTGGTATGCCCTCAAGCCCTGGGGTTTTTCCAGACTGAAATTATTTAATAGCCTCAAAAGTTTCTTCCTCTGTAATTTGGCCTTCGCACTGATCTTTCTGTACATTTGTTTATTTTCAATTTTTTTAAGTATTTGGAAAGAATTCCTTACCGTACTCTTCATTCAGTGGGAGAGGATGAGACGGAAAAGAGAACATCTGCCTAAAATAATTAGCTTCCTCTTTTAAAATATCATTCGGAGAATCATAGATGACTCCGTCTTCAGTAACGAGTTTCTGCAAATTATTTTTGTTAGCGTTCCTGTGTTGGAGATTCAGGAAGAATTTTGTGCATTTTTCTCCATATTCCATCCAGTTTGCTTTATTTTTGTAATAGATGACATTAGATCATTCTTGAATAAGTTCAAGTTATTTTTTATTTTTCCTCTAACTTATTTTGTATCTCTGTAGTGTCGTTTTTATTGCTATCTACCTGTACTATTAGTTCATGGATTTCCCTTGTTAGTCTTGTTTCTTTAGCCAGAAACTGCTTTTTCATTATTGATGAATATTGAATTGAATGACCCCTAAATGTACATTTAAAGGTATCCCAAACAATAAGGGGATTTGCTGAACCTATATTATACTGGGAAAATTCAGTTATAAATTATTTTGTCTTAGTTAAAAATAAATTGTCCTCCAGTAAACTTTGATTACATTTCCAATATCCCCGTCCACGTGGAAAATCTATAAGAGTTATGTGAATGCCAATTAGATGATGATCCGATCGCATTCTGTCTACTATTAAAACTTTTTTAACTTTTGATGCAAGAGAGAAAGAGACAAGTAGTCAAGACGACTAGCTTGATTAAGTCTCCTCCATGTATATCTCACTAGGTTGGTGTCACGTTCCTGACCTGTTTTTCCTTTTTCTTGTATTTATTTAGTTGGTCAGGGCGTGAGTTGGGGTGGGCTATCTATGTGTGATTTTCTATGTTGGGGTTTTGTGTTCGGCCTGGTATGATTCTCAATCAGAGGCAGCTGTCAATCGTTGTCCCTGATTGAGAATCATACTAAGGCAGCCGGGGTTTCACGTGTGTTTTGTGGGTGTGTGTTCTTGTGTCAGTGTTCCGCCACACAGGACTGTCACGGTAGTTATTTTGTATCGCATATTGTTTTTGTTAATTATTAAATCACTATGGAAACTAGKCACTCTGCGTATTGGTCCGATCCGTCCCGCCTCTCCTCGTCCGAGGAGGAGGATTACGACTGCCGTTACAGTCGGGGTTTTTTAGTCTCCAAATATCCACTATTTCTAATGTGTCCATAATATTTGTGATTTCCTGCAGGGCAAAGTGATGATAGTTTGTAGAGTGATTACCTTTACGGTCCATTGAGGTACTTAACACTGTGTTATAGTGTCCTACCATAATGATTAGATCATTTGTTGCCTGTAACTTCGATAAATTGGTATAAATGTTTTCGAAGAATCTCTTTTTTGTCCACTTTCATATTCAAAAGAATCTACCTTCCTTGTGAATCATTCCTGATTATTTGGACATTCAGATCGAAATTTTTGTTAATTAATATCATCACACCCTTTGAGTTCCTTTGTCCATGACAGAAAATTATTTCACCACCCCATTCCTTTTTCCACGCAACTTCATCTAAGGATGTAGAGTGAGTTTCCTGTAGGCAGTATATGTTATATTCCTTTTCTTATAGCCATGTAAAGACTGATCTTCTTTTTTTATAATCTGCCAAATCTTTACAATTATAACTAGCTATACTTATTTCACCCCTTACTATAACTAGATACTATTCTCAGGCTAAATTGACCATAATTCGTGCTTGTAAAGTTACTGCCATCAGAGGTATTATGATGGTCAAAATTAGAGCTTTCAAATGTCTGATATTTAGAATTCAAGAAATAGGTTCTAGCAATATTTTTTTTATTCTCTTGCCTGTTTGCTTGTGAGCCAATGCCACAGATGTTAGAAAATTGAGACAAATTATGTGTGTAACAAATCTGAGTAGTTTGATGTGTATGATATTGGCTATGATATAATGAGAGTGTGTATGATGTCTGTATAAGAGTAAGACTATAATTTGTGATGTCCAAATAAATAATAACTCTGCCAATTTGCATGTTTGAGTGTCTATGTGTGTAACATGTAGTGCGTACAGCCTTAATATTAATAATTGTAATCCATATCGTATCACATTCATAGTTGCATCATAATTACCTTTAACATAATTGAAAAACACATCCCAGCATTTCCATAGCAATTGACATTTCACATGATCATYAAAGAAACCTTGCAWTACTYTAGAGACGGCTTCACTAGAGTACAAATGTAATCCATACAATATGTTATTATTCTCCAATGCCCCTATTTTGATATCTTCCCCTTGCTTGTTGTAAACATATATAAACTTGTAGACAAATACATAAAAAAAGATAGACAAACAATAAACACATTAAATTATAAAAGTTCTCGACAATAGAGAGAGAGGGAGAGAAGAGAAGAGAAAAGACAGAAAGAGAGATACCTGTGCTCCTTACTGTCCTTGTCCCTTGTAGCATCAGCTGTGTTCTTTGTGTCAGTTGACCTGTTTAGTTGTGTTRATTATTTTCTATTTGGTTTCTTTAATATTGTATTTTATGCACTTTGAGATTGTGTATAATGAAAAGTGCTTTACAAATGTAATAAATTATATTTATTAATTACAAGGTTAGAAAGTTACAATGGATTTTGCTTCAACTGCGTGTGGTAAGGTAGACAGTGAATCTTTTTATAATTTTCTACCATTTTAGACGTGTTAATTCGTCTTGACAGATCTCAATAGCAGAATATGCCTTCAGTAGGATATCGCTACAGAATAGACCTGACTTTGTGTTTTGATTGTGACGACTTATCTAGAGAACAGATCAGTATTGAAATTCAACAAGAACTATGTACACACAACCTAAGGCATGCATCAGATCCCACAACACATACTCAATGGTTCAAATTAAATATTATATACATAACTAGGGCTGTGGCGGTCATGAAATTATGTCAGACGGTTATTGTCATGCAAAAGCCTGCCGGTCTCATGGTAATTGGCCGTTAATTAACATAAACACGTTAAGCATCTCCAGGCCACCAGCATAGAAGCCGCTGATGCGTGCCTTTGGAACATATACAGTGCATTTGGAAAGAATTCAGACTCCTTGACAATTTCCACATTTTGTTACGTTACAGCCTTGTTCTAAAATGGACTGAATATTTTTTCCCCCTCAATCTACACACAATAACCCATAATGACAAAACTAACAGTTTTTTATTTTTTATTTTGCAAATGTATTAAAATGTACATAACTATTCAGACCCTTTGCTATAGAGACTCGAAATTGAGCTCTGGTACATCCTGTTTTTATTGATCATCCTTGAGATGTTTCAACAACTTGATTGGAGTCCACCTGTGGTAAATCCAATTGATTGGACCTGATTTGGAAAAGCACACACCTGTCTATATACAGTGCATTCTGAAAGCATTTAGACCCCTTGACTTTTTCCACATTTTGTCACGTTACAGCCTTATTCTAAAATCGATTAAATTGTATCTTTTCCTCATGACAGCCTGCTTGGAGTTTGTCTACAAGCTTCTAAAGGACTCTCAGACCATGAGAAACCAGATTCTCTGGTCTGATGAAACCAAGATTGAACCTTTTGGCCTGAATGCCATGCATCATGTCTGGAGGAAACCTGGCACCATGTCTACGGTGAGAAATGGTGGTCACACCATCATGCTGTGAGGATGTTTTTCAGCGGCAGAGACTGGGAGACTTGTCAGGATCAAGGTAAATATGAACGGAACAAAGTACAGAGATCATTGATGAAAACCTGCTCCATAAACAAGATTCTCTGGTCTGATGAAACCAAGATTGAACTCTTTGGCTCGAATATCAAGCGTCACATCTCCAGGAAACCTGGCACCATCCCTACGGTAAAGCATGGTGGTGGCAGCATCATGCTGTGGGGATGTTTTTCAGCAGCAGGGACTGGGAGACTAGTCAGGATCGAGGGTAAAATTAACGTAGCAAAGTATAGAGAGATCCTTGATGAAAAGCTGGTTCAGAGTTTTCAAGACGTCAGACTGGGGCTAAGTTTCACCTTCCAACAGGACAACAACCCTAAGCACACAGCCATGACAATGCATGAGTGGCTTCGGAACAAGTCTCTGAATGTCCTTGAGTGGCCCAGCTAGAGCCCAGACTTGAACCCGATCGAACATCTCTGGAGAGACCTGAAAATAGCTGTGTAGCGAAGCTCCCCATCCAACCTGACAGAGCTTGAGAGCATTTGTAGAGAAGAATGGGAGAAACTCTCCAAATACAGGTGTGCCAAGCTTGTTGCATCATACACAAGAAGACTTGAGGCTGTAATCACTGCCAAAGGTGCTTCAACAAAGTACTGAGTAAGGTGTTTGAATTCTTATGTTAATGTGATATTTGCATATATAGGTTTATGCATATGCTCTAATATGCAATTGTGCCCGACCGGCTCAAAACCGTTGTTATGTAGCAAAATTTGAAATTGAGTTTTTTTACATTGGATAAAAGTAGAGACTCTGTACACAATGGTATATCATACACTACAGTGGAGAAACAATGGGAAAGTAACTTTGCTTTGAAAGTTGATAAACTTGTAATCTCACTTTTGAGAAAATGGCCTTTGAATGTTTCGGTACTACTATTGGAGAGCCCTTTGTCTACACCCATTCAGCATCGTTCACACCCTATTAAGCTTTATCCCCACCCATCTCTTTAAGGGTTGATCCGAATGTACTAACAACAGCAGTCAAGCACCCAAGCTAACTTGCTAGCTACTTCCAGACATTTAAGTGAGAGAGAACAGATCACTGAACATTACTCGCCCTAGCAGAGCTGGTTAGGCTGTTATGTTATCCAGAGCTTTGGTGACTGCAACTGTGCTGTCAGATTGTCCGTTTGTAAATTCAGAGCGTTTCGTGATCAGAGCGCACACCAGACGCTCTGGCCGATGAGTAGGGTTGATCCGAACGTTCTGACTTCACAACGGCAGTCAAGCACCCAAGCTAACAGACTAACATTGACTACTTCCAAACACATAATGAGAGAACACCCCACCATTTTACTCACCCTGGCAGAGCTGGTGAGGCTGTTTTCATGTTATCCAGAGCGTTGGTGACTGTAACTGTGCTGCTGGCAACAATTGAACTACGCTTTTTTGCAGACGTTTACTGACACCGGCCATATTCAACGGGTGTTGAGCGTTAGTAAATTCATTGCTATTCTGCTCTCTCTGGCACACTCAGACAAGAGTGCTCTAAAATCGGAGTAGATGGCCAGACTGAATTGACGAACGCACCCGAAATGGTTACTTGCATAGTGGAGTCTTTGGTTATGACATGTAGCTAGCTAGCTAGGTAAACAATGAACCATAATCACAACTCATGACGTTACTACCCTGCATGAATCTGCAGGTAGCTAACCAACCAGGTTCAATGTTAGCTAGCTAACATCATGCTAGCCAAGCAAACTGCTTTTTGTCAAAATTTGAAACGTGTAATATCTGAAAATGTATAGTTAGCTAACGCACTGTAACGTACAATGTACCTTATATTAGAGCCCAAAAACGTAATATTTCCAGGTCAACTGTAATATGAATACCATTGTAAAGCACAATTTCTCCCCTTTCCAGCAAAATCAATGATGAGACCTTCATGCTGCTCGTCTCTGCATAARTGAAGAAGGCAATGAGCTCTGTCGGGTCTTTTTAAAAATGGTGGGTGGGGAAGCGAAACCTACTGATTAACAGGGGAAGGGGGAGATGAGCCATGTGGGGAAACAGCTTTTTTCATCCGATCTGTCCAACATCACCTCTAAAATGTAAATAAAACACTATAAAGAGTTTATATAATGTGTCATTGCATACCTATTTGAAGGTTTGTGTCGAAATTGAATTGGGTTTTTAGGGTGGCGCTAAAGTTATCTTCAGAAGTAAACAGCGGCTGTCGCGGCTTTTGAGAGTCATGATGGCTTGCAGTGATGAAGCAAAAACTGTATGCATTCAGTTGACACAGAATTAGTTGCATTATGCGTGCTGTACGTTACGTCATGACACGTCACAATTTAACGTACGGTGTCAGAGGGGTCCGTTTTTTTCAACTTTACTCCAATACTATCGGACCATTACCATGTCAACCAACGCTGGCATAGAAACGTAGTTCACACCCCAGATTTTGATGCCAACACAGTTGCTACAGTCCCATTAGTTTTCATTGCAGCCTCGTTTGAATGRCGCGGTTGCACACATTTGTACGGGATGGGGTTAGTCAACAGTAGCTAGCTAGACTATCTTACCCATATACATCATTCATGGTTGGACGGGTCTCCTGTCGGATGCCATGGTTGCCCTTAGTTTGACGATGTAATTCGGAAACATGTGTTTTCTCCATCTCCTTAGCTATCATACTCGAAGTCCACTGATTTCAAAACTCAGTCCTCCAGAAAGTAGAGAGCAACACTTATGCAGTTTTAATAAACAATAAATGTTTTAAAAAGCAGCGTTCGACAGGATTACCTAGACATACTGACCAGCTCAAATAGACAGAAGCGTGCTATATAGCAGACCAATCCAAACTTATCTCTCGGCATGTCTAGCCCACTCATCATCTCAGCCAATCATGGCTAGTGGGAAGGTTGCTGGCTTTTTATATGGCTAAACCAACTAGGCTCGTAATTTAACAATTTCATGCGTAATTACATATGGCATACACGTTTGTTAATAAGGCACATGAAAGTGCACATGTTCGAGAAGGCATTTCTGCCAAAAAACACATTTTGACAAATAAAAAAGTTTACGTTCAAACGGCTCTCCTGTGAAGTAGTGACCCGCGACATATGCCTAGTTTCCTGAAACAGGTCACATATGGATGTTTTGAATTAATCATCCATCACTTTCGAAAGCGCTGCCCATTTCGTTGTGTTAGGCTTTGAAACATCCACAATGACCATGTTTTACACTCAGTTTCAACCTGTTGTTGAACTTCTTTCTTCAAATTGATCATCACATAGAGTATAATTTTTAAAGCACATACCCCTTTTTTATTTTTTATTTATTTATTTTTTAATCCCCTTTTCTCCCCAATTTTCGTGGTATCCAATCGCTAGTAATTACTATCTTGTCTCATCGCTACAACTCCCGTACGGGCTCGGGAGAGACGAAGGTCGAAAGCCACGCGTCCTCCGAAGCACAACCCAACCAAGCCGCACTGCTTCTTAACACAGCGCGCCTCCAACCCGGAAGCCAGCCGCACCAATGTGTCGGAGGAAACACCGTGCACCTGGCCCCCTTGGTTAGCGCGCACTGCGCCCGGCCCGCCACAGGAGTCGCTGGAGCGCCAAACCCTCCCTAACCCGGACGACGCTAGCCCAATTGTGCGTCGCCCCACGGACCTCCCGGTCGCGGTCGGCTGCGACAGGTGCGAACCCAGAGACTCTGGTGGCGCAGCTAGCACTGCGATGCACCCGGGGCCCAAAAGCACATACTCTTTTGATGATAAGTGTTTGATGTGATTTTCAATTGCATTTGCGTTGATGTCAGATGACAATACAGCCCTGAGTACCAGGCCATTAGAACCCGATGATCGTTAGCGAGTTGAGTACTACTAACGCATGGCTAGAGTGCATAAGAGGCGATTACTGTGAGTCAATGGTCAAGTGGAATTTTACTGTGGTCAAGACTCCGGTGTGGCGGTAATACGGTTACCGCAACAGTCCTACACATAAGATGTATGTGGAAAAGTGAAGTTGTGAGACGTACCTTGATCTTCCAAGAAGCCATTTGGAATCTTCTTATCAACTGAGGTGACAAGAACCTTCCTGTGGTTCCTAAACCTAACCAGAGAGTGTGACAGAGAAGAGGAAAAGGAAACAAAAGAGGAAAGAACTAAAACGTTATCCGACCATAACCGATGAAAGATAATATTTCAGCTCAACAAGTCAGAATAAATAGAAACCCACCATCTGTACTGAAAGCTGTTCTTTCTCATGAGAAGCACAGAGTATCCTCACCACTGAGAGAAGAGTTGACTGAGTGACTGAGTTGACTGAGTGACTGAGTGAGTCAGAGAGCATGGTATAATATGACCCAGCTAGGCATTTGTTTTCTGTTTTACTGGAAGAGCAGTTGTTGGAACACTTTCAACACACACACACACACACACACACACACACACACACACACCCACACACCACCACACACACACACACACACACACACACACACACACACACACACACACACACACACACACACACACACACACACACACACACACACACACACACACACACACACACACACACAATGTGGGGGTGGGCTGGGCTGATGATAAAGGAAAGGATGGGGGTGAGGTGAAATCACCCAGTGTTTGTTACCTTAGGAAGTATACTGTTGGGAGAACGATGATGATGAGAAGAAGAGAGATGACCAGCATAGAGGAAAGTACATGGGCACCCTGGGGGTGGGTTTTCTGGGAAACAAAGATAAATATATTATTTTGTATACTACACAGACAAGTGTTGTCAATATTTTCACATCTATATGCACCCATTTAAATAGATAATTGCACTGTGCATGTCTAACAATTGTTTACATTTAGGATCAAGTTAATGTATGCTGATTGTTCTGGGCCTCGTTTCCCAGAGCCTTCATAGCGTTAAGCTCATCGCTAGAACCATCTTTAGTAGCCGAGTTTCCCAAAATCATAGTTCTAAAGATGCACTTAAACGCTTTTTATTTACCGACTGCCTCAGACCACTCGTAGAACAGCTAAGTGCGTCCTCAGATGCTTTTTCCCCCCTTCCGCATCACTTCATACACAGAAGATATACGCTAAACACAGAATCAAGAGCTATTCTGTCTCTAACGAAGTTGACTACAAATACAAGCAAATAATAAAATGATGCTTCAAATGAAAATGTAGATGACTGCAAAAGATAAATACATTATAGGGCAGGTAGGCCTATATATTTCAATCGCATTAACATACATTTTATGTTCATTCCATTGAATTCTATTTTGCTAATTCTAGGGTGGTGGCTGTAATGTTTTCCTCAATATATTTCATGATCTACTTCCGGCGCCGACCGAGATGGCCGCCTCGCTTCGCGTTCCTAGGAAAATTGCAGTATTTTCTGTGTTATTCCTTACTTGTACCCCAGGTAATCTTAGGTTTCATTACATACAGTCGGGAGGAACTACTGAATATAAGAGCAACGTCAACTCACCATCGTTACAACCAGGAATATGACTCTCCCGAAGCGGATCCTGTGTTTTGCCTTCCACCCAATACAATGGATCTGATCCCAGCCGGCGACCCTGTGCGACGCCGTAAAAGGGGCAAACGAAGCGGTCTCCTGGTCAGGCTTCGGAGACGGGCACATCGCGCTCCACTCCCTAGCATATTACTCGCCAATGTCCCTGAGGGGGACACACCCTGATGCTGCATCCTGATGCTGCATTCATCGTAGCAAGGCTAATCTGAAAACAAAACTCCCTAAATTCTATCAGCATATCGATTGTGCTACCAGGGCTGGTAAAACCTTGGATCATTGTTATACTAACTTCSGCGACGCATATAAGGCCCTCCCCCGCCCTCCTTTCAGAAAAGCTGACCACGACTCCATTTTGTTGCTTCCAGCCTACAAACAGAAACTAAAACAGCAAGCTCCCACGCTCAGGTCTGTTCAACGCTGGTCCGACCAATCTGATTCCACGCTTCAAGACTGCTTCGATCACGTGGATTGGGATATGTTCCGCATTGCGTCCAACAACAACATTGACGAATACGCTGATTCGGTGAGCGAGTTCATTAGAAAGTGCATTGACGATGTCGTACCCACAGCAACGATTAAAACATTCCCAAACCAGAAACCGTGGATTGATGGCAGCATTCGCGTGAAACTGAAAGCGCGAACCACTGCTTTTAACCAGGGCAAGGTGACCGGAAACYTGACCGAATACAAACAGTGTAGCTATTCCCTCCGCAAGGCAATCAAACAAGCTAAGTCCCAGTATAGAGACAAAGTAGAGTCGCAATTCAACAGCGCAATTCAACAGCTTGTGTCTGAGCTGTTGAATTGCGACTCTACTTTGTCTCTATACTGGGACTTAGCTTGTTTGATTGCCTTGCGGAGGGAATAGCTACACTGTTTGTATTCGGTCATCATTCCAGGTTTTAACTTAATTTTTTCTATTTTCTACATTGCAGAACAATAGTGAAGACATCATATAATATGTATTATATGAAATAATACATATGGACCCATGTCGTAACCAGAAAAGTGTTAAACAAATCAAATGTAATTTATATTTGAGATTCTTCAAAGTAGCCACCCTTTACCTTGATGACAGCTTTGCACACTATTGGCATTCGTTCAATCAGCTTAATGAGGTAGTCAACTGGAATGCATTTCAATTAACAGGTGTACCTTGTTAAAAGTTAATTTGTGGAATTTCTTTCCTTCTTAATGTGTTTGAGCCAATCAGTTGTGTTGTGACAAGGTAGGGTGGTATACATACGATAGCCCTATTTGGTTAAAGACCAAGTCCATATGATGGCAAGAAGAGCTCAAATAAGCAAAGAGAAACGACAGTCCATCAATACTTTATGACATGAAAATCAGTCAATGAAAAAAATCAAGAACTTTGAAAGTTTCTTCAAGTGCAGTCGCAAAAAACATCAAGCACAATAATGAAACTGCCTCATGATGACCACCACAGGAATGGAAGACCCAGAGTTACCTCTGCTGCAGAGGATAAGTTCATTATAGTTAATATTCAACCCTACAAATTTGTTTGATATAGAAAGACCGGGTTTTTGGAAGGTTTTTTGAATTTATGTTTATTGAATTATGACAAATATTAATTGCATTCCACCAATGAGGCCACTAGATGGCGATTTGGTATTTTGACTGCAGGAAGGGCTAGATGTACTCGGAGGGCTAATATCAATAACATGCATGTCAATCTTTTGGCTCAAAGTAGAGGAGAGATTGACTGTATCACTACTTGTCTTTGTGAGAGGTATTGATGTGTTGAAAGCACTGAACTGTCTGTACGAACTGGTAACACACAGCTCAGACACCCACATTCTTAGAAAAAAGGGTACCAAAAGGGTTCTTTGGCTGTCCCCATATGAGAACCCTTTTTGGTTCCAGGTAGAACCCTTTTGGGTCACAGTCCCCAAGTCCAGAACAGACTCTGAGAAATGCACTGTACTACATGTAACTCTCTTCCACATTAAGTAACTCTCAAGCGAGCAGTAAGATAAGAAAAAAAAAAATGACAAAACAACACCTCACAGCACAATGCAGACACACACACAAAGCCTTAGCAGCAGCTAATGGGGATCCTAATAAATACTAAAATGATAGGTTCAGCATTTAGAATAAGCCGCCTCTATATCTGCAGCCATAAGTGGTAATATATCTCTAGGAGCTGATCTGTCGTTAGTATTGTGGAATAATTATAATGCTAAGGTAAGATTTGAATGGAGAAAACTGATCCGAGAGCAGCGCTGATTTTCTTTCGATCCCATCAGTATCGACAGATGTTCTAACGTTGCACTTAACGAACGTTCTCTCTACATGCTTGTTTGGGAAACACTTAAAAAGTTGACTCGTAAATAACGATGCATCCGGTAAGATCATCGAAATGCTTAAATTACATCGCAACTGGGAAACGAGGCCCTGTTTGATTCCCTATTCGTATGAAAGTTACTTACCTGTAGTCTGGTTCTCATGAGAGGAGTTATTCAAGGTTATTATAGTTGCAGTCAGAAACAACACCATTGTGACTGTGGAGATAAAACAGAACATGAGTGAATACATGTTTTTTACGCTTCTGCTACTCTCTGTTCATCGTATATGCATAGTCACTTTAACGATACCTACATGTACATACTACCTCAATAAGCCTGACTAACAGGTGTCTGTATATAGCCCTGCTACTCTTTTTTCAAATGTCTTTTTACTGTTGTTTTATTTCTTTACTTACCTACACACACACACACACACGCATACCTTTTTTCCCGCACCATTGGTTAGAGCCTGTAAGTAAGCATTTCACTGTAAGGTCTATTGTTGTATTCGGCGCACGTGACAAATAAACTTTGATTTGATTGGATTTGAATGCTGTAAAAAAAAAAAAACACTAACTAAATTCCACTAGAGGGCGCCCACGATACAAACCAATTTTGGCCTGACGATGTCAGTGTTGTCAGTGTAAATAAGAGGATGATGCCAGGCCCTCTGACTGTATGATTCTGTAACTCCTTATAGCCTATCAGTTTCCTGTCCTGTCCGAGCATATCCACTTAGCAGCATGGTGCATCTCCTCTGACCTCATATCCCTAAAATACACATATCAATGTCCAAACAGGCAGCATTATCTCATAGACAACAGAAACCAGATCCCCTGTGGTCCTAGACAGACTGGAGCAAAGCTAAACATAAGCTCAAGAGATGTACATCTCACATAGCAATGAGCAGCGCTTGGATAGGAGGGAGCGAGAAACAGTGAAAACCGAAATGAGAAATATCCTTTTCTCGGAACAATCACTTTGAAGGATGAGGAATCTCCTGTTACCATTGAGTCACTCTATGCAGCCTGAAGGCACTACAAGGATACATAGGCTGTATTAAACCAGAGTACAGTTACTGTTAAGAGTTTTATCCATGGGCAGACTTGAGAGCACGACTTTATTCTCTGTTAAAGTCAGAAAAAGCTGTATGGCATATATATAATCATTAATACTGCCATTGTTAATAATAATATCTCTTTATCTCTCTCTCTTTCAATTCAATTACATTTGCTTTATTGGCATGACGTAACAATGTACATATTGCCAAAGTGTACTTTGGAGATTTACAATATTAACATAATTCATAATAATAATCAATGTTGTCAAAGGGACAACAGTAACACCAATAACCAAGGGTCAAAATAACCATTCATTAAACAYTAACAATAAGCATAGAGGACATGTGCAGGTTGGTTGGTCTGTCAGACACTGTCCCTCATCTTATGACAGGCAGAAATGTAGTGCGCTGCCAACCCACAGCTCTCTGCATCCTCCCCCCAACAGTGTCTAACCATCTCAATGGCAAGGCTGTGCTCACTGAGCCTGTACTTTGTCAAGGTTTTTCTAAGGTTTTGATCAGTAACTATGGTCAAATAGTTTGCCACGGTGTARAGTCGATTTAGGGCCAGATAGCACTGGATTTTGCTTTGTGCTTGTGTTTCCCAATAAGTACTGTAGTTTTGTTTTGACTATGTTGTAATTTGTTTTGATCTGATGGACTGGATGTTCTGGACCAGCTGGATGTGGGGACTCTTTTCTTTGCTCAGCTCTTGGCATTGCAGGGCTTGGTAATGATATCAAATCAAACTTTATTTGCCACATGCGCCGAATACAACAAGTGTAGACTTTACCGTGAAATGCTTACTTACAAGCCCTTAACCAACAGTGCAGTTCAAGAAGAAGAAAATATTTACCAAGTAGGCTAAAATAAAAAGTAATAATAAAAAGTATGACTATGCATAGGTAACAAACAAACAGCGAGTAGCAGCAGTGTACAAGGGGGGGGGTGGGGTCAATGTAAATTGTCCGGTATGAGAGGGGGTCACTGTATTTTAGATGTTTCCAAAACTTTATTGCTCTTTTTTGAGCTTTTATTACGAGTGGATTTTGGCCTAATTCTGCCCTGCATGCATTGTTTGTAGTTTTCCTCTAGACATGTAAGAGAATCTTACAGAACTCTGCATGCAGGGTGTCAATAGGGTGTTTGTRCCATTGGGTGAAATATTGTTTTGCAAGTGGACCCCACACCTCGCTGCCATGAAGTGCAATTAGTTCAATAACACATTCAATTAGTTTTAGCCAAATTTTAATAGGTATTTCAATTAGAATTAGTTTTTTAATGGTGTAGAATGCCCTGCATGCTTTCTCTCGGTGCATTCACTGCATTCACTTCTCTCTCTCACTCTCTCTCTGTCTCTCTCTCCACAGTACCAGTCAAAAGTTTGGACAAACCTACTCATTCCATTTGTATTATTTTCTACATTGTAGAATAATAGTGAAGGAATCAAAACTATGAAATGGAATCATGTAGTAACGAAGAAAGTATAAAAAATATATTTTAGATTTGAGATTCTTCAAAGTAGCCACCCTTTGCCTTGATGACAACTTTGCACACTCTTGGCATTCTCTCAACCAGCTTTATGAGGTAGTCACCTGGAATGCATTTCAATTAACAGGTGTGCCTTCTTAATTAATGTGTGGAATGTCTTTCCTTCCTAATGCATTTGAGCCAATCAGTTGTGTTGTGACAAAGTAGGGGTGGTATACAGAAGATAGCCCTATTTGGTAAAAGACCAAGTCCATATTATGGCAWGAACAGCTCAAATAAGCAAAGAGAAACGACAGTCCATCATTACTTTAAGACATGAAGGTCAGTCAATGCGGAAAATTTCAAGAATTGTTCAAGTTTCTTCAAGTGCAGTCGTAAAAACCATCAAGCGCTATAATGGAACTGGCTCTTTTGAGGACTGCCACAGGAAAGGAAGACCCAGAGTTACCTCTGCTGCAGAGGATAAGTTCATTAGAGTTACCAGCCTCAGAAATTGCAGCCCAAATACAGTGGCAAGAAAAAGTATGTGAACCCTTAAGAATTACCTGGATTTCTGCATAAATTAAGTCTAAGTCACAACAATAGACAAACACATCCTGCTTAAACTAATAACAAAKAAACAATTATACTTTTTCACGTCTTTATTGAACAGACTGTGTAAACATTCACAGTGCAGGTTGGGAAAAGTATGTGAACCCTTGAATTTAATAACAGGTTGACCCTCCTTTGGCAGCAATAACCTCAACCAAACATTTTCTGTAGTTGCGGATCAGACCTGCACAACGGTCTGGAGGAATTTGACCATTCCTCTTTACAAAACTGTTTCAGTTCCACAATATTCTTGGGATGTCTGGTGTGAACTGCTCTCTTGAGGTCATGCCACAGCATCTGAATCGGGTTGAGGTCAGGACTGACTGGGKCACTCCAGAAGGCGTATTWTCTTCTGTTRAAGCCATTCTGTTGTTGATTTACTTCTGTCTTTTGGGTTGTTGTCCTGTTGCATCACCTAACTTCTGTAGAGCTTCAATTGGCAGACAGATAACCMTACATTCTCCTGCAAAATGTCTTGATAAACTTGGGAATACATTTTTCCATCGATGATAGCAAGCTGTCCAGGCCCTGAGGCAGCAAAGCAGCGCCAAACCATGATGCTCTCTCCACCATAGTTTACAGTTGGGATGAGGTTTTGATTTTGGTGTGCTGTGCTGTGCCTTTTTTTCTRCACACATAGTGTTGTGTGTTCCTTACAAACAACACAACTTTAGTTTAATTTGTCCAAAGAATATTTTGCCAGTAGCACTGTGGAACATCCAGGTGCTATTTTGCGAACTTCAGACGTGCAGCAATGTTTTTTTGGACAGCCGTGGCTTCTTCCATGGCATCCTRCCATTAACATAATTKTTGTTTAGCGTTTTACGGATTGTAGACTCGTCACCAGAGATGTTAGCATCTTCCAGAGATTTSTGTAAGTCTTTAGCTGACACTCTATAGGATTCTTCTTAAACTCATTGAGCCTTCTGTGCTGTGCTCTTGCAGTCATCTTTGCAGGARGGCCACTCCTAGGGAGATTAGCAACGGTGCTGAAATTTCTCCATTTATAATTTGTCTTTCAGAGATACTTTTGTAAAACTTCCCAGCTTTATGCAAGGCAACCATTCTTAATCTTAGGTCTTCTCTTTTGTTCGAGGCATGATTCATCAGGCAATGCTTCTTGTGAATAGCAAAGTCAAATTGTGTGAGTGTTTTTTTATGGGGCAGGGCAGCTCCAACCAAAATCTCCAAACTCGTCTCATTGTTTTGACTCCAGGTTAGTTGACTCCTGACTCCAATTAGCTTTAGAGAAGTCATTAGCCTAGYGGTTCACATACATTTTCCAACCTACAGTGTGAATGTTTAAATGATGTATTCAAAATAGACAAYAAAAATACAATCATTTGTGTGTTATTAGTTTAAGGACACTGTGTTRATTTACTGTTGTGAAATMTTATGTCAAATTGATGCAGAAATTCAGGTAATTCCAAAGGGTTCACATACTTTTTCTTGACACTGTAAATGCATCACAGAGTAAGAGACACATCTAAACATCAACTGTTCAGAGGAGACTCCGTGAATCAGGCCTACATGGTCAAAGTGATGCAAAGAAACCACTACAAAAGGACACCAATAAGAAGAAGAGACTTGCTTGGGCCAAGAAACACGAGCAATGGACATTAGACCAGTGGAAATCTGTACTTTTGATTTTTGGTTCCAACCGKCGTCTGTTTGTGAGACGCAGAGTAGGTGAACGGATTATTTATGTATGTATGGTTCCCACAGTGAAGCAAGGAGGAGGGGGTGTGATGGTGTGGGGGTGCTTTGCTGGTGACACTGTATGTGATTTGTTTAGAAGTCAAGGGACACTTAACCAGCACACCTACCACAGCATTCTGCAGCAATACCCTATCCCATCTGGTCTCTGCTTAGTGGGACTATCATTATGTTTTTCAACAGGACAATGACACAAACACACCTCCAGGTTGTGTAAGGGCTATTTGATCAAGYAGGAGAGTGACGGAGTCCTGCATCAGATGACCTGGCCTCCACAATCACCCAACAGCAACCCAATTGAGATGATTTGGGATGAGTTGGACCGCAGAGTGGAAAATCAGGAAATCAGGAAAATCAGCCAACAAGTGCTCAAAAATATTTTTGGGTCAAAATATTCTTTGGGAAGAAATGTCTTCTCGAACATGTGAACTTTCATGTGCCTTAATAACAAACTTGTATGACATCTGTTAAATTACGAGCCTTGTTGGTTAAGCCACAGAAAAAGCAAGCAACCTTCCCAATAGCCATGATTGGCTGAGATAATGAGTGGGCTGGACATGCCGAGAGAGGAGTTCGGATTGGTCTGCCATATTGAAGCGGTCTGTTTATTTGAGCTGGTCAGTCTGTCTTGGTAAACCTGTCAAACGCTGCTTTTTWAAAAATGTATTGTGTAGTGGAGCTGCATAAGTGTTGCTCTCCATTTTCTGGAGGAACACATTTTGAAATCAGTGGAATTAGAGTATGATAGCTAAAGAGATGGAGAAAACACCTGTGTCCGGATTACATGTTTAAACTAAGGGCAACCGTGGTATAGCATTCCTGACAGGGAGACACGTCCATGATGCATGTTGATGTATGCAGACAAGATAGTCTAGCGTGAGCTAGCTACATTTTCATATATTACACGTTTCTAATTTTAACAGAAAGTGGTTTCATTTCAAGCTCAAGTGTACTGTTAGCTAGCTAGCAGTACATTATTATTTGTTTCCCAGAGCCGTTTGCTTTTCTAGTTAGAGCCTAATGTTAGCTAGCTAACATTGGACCTGGTTGGTTAGCTCCTAGCGCTGTGGCATTGTTGCCACTTTGTTCATTGTTGTTTAACTAGCTAACGTTAGCTGGCTGGCTTGTTAGCTAACGTTACGTGACATGTGTGATCTTAAACGTTGTTTACCTGTCTAGGTTCATTGTTTACCTAGCTAGCTAGCTAGCTAGCTAGCTATATGTCTTAAGCTGAAGTGTACTGTTAGCTAGCTAGCTAACGTTAGCTGGCTACCTAGCGGACGTTATTACTTGTTTGCCAGAGCAGTTTGCTTTTCTAGTTAGAGTCTAATGTTAGCGGGGTTGGCACTTTGTTCATTGTTGTTTAACAGGCTAGCGTTAGCTGGCTGGCTCGTTAGCTAATGTTACATGACGTGTGTACTACACCCATTGAATATGACCTATGTCAGTAAACATCTGCAAAAAGTGTAATGAAATTGTTGCCAGCAGAGCTGGTTAGGCTGTTTTCATGTTATCCAGAAGTAAACAAATCATCGGCCAGAGCGTCAAGTGTGCGCTCCAAGAGCGAAACAAGATGGGTGGGGCTAAAGCTTAAGAGGGTGTGAACGATGCTGAATGGGTGTAGACAAAGCAGAGCTCTTCACTAGATACCAAAACATTCAAAGGCGATTTTCTCAAAAGTGTGTTTACATGTTGATCAACTTTCAAAGCAGAATTACTTTCCCATTGTTCCTCAAATGCAGTGTATGATATAACATTTCGTAGCTATGAGTCTCTACTTTTACCCAATGTAAAAAGCACAATTTCGCTACATAAGACCGAATCCAGGTGGTGAGTAACATATGTGGGAACTCCTTCAAGACTGTTGGAAAAGCATTCCAGGTGAAGCTGGTTGAGAGAATGCCAAGAGTGTGCAAAGCTGTCATCAAGGTAAATGGTGGCTACTTTGAAGAATGTAAAATATAAGATATATTTTGATTTGTTGAACACTTTTTTGGTTACTACATGATTCCATATGTGTTATTTCATAGTTTTGATGGCTTTACTATTATTATTCTACAATTTAGAAAATAGTAAAAATAAAGGAAAACCCTTGAATGAGCAGATGTGTCCAAACTTTTGACTGGTACTGTATGTGTGTCAAATGAAGTGAAAGTAACTGTTTAAATGTGATGAATCCCCTCTGATCTAGTTTGACCGTCAGCAACACTGATGGTTATAGGTGGGTAAATATTAATCCCAGCCATAACCCTGAGTGGAAAATCCTAATGTTCATTGTTACTTTACTTCAGTAAGCCCTGAAAGCTATTTTATTCTACCACCACAACACACACAACACACACACACACACACACACACACACACACACACACACACACACCACCACACACACCACACAACACCACACACCACACACACACACACACACACACACACACACACACACACACACACACACACGTATAACTGAATGCCGCTTTCATCTGATGAAGAGTATGCATTTGAATTCCTAATTGTACATTGTTACCAAAATATCCACTCTGACATGTGGGTAAAGAAAAACGTTATGGTATACAACCTGACAAGAACCCAGATGAACCCAGCTAAAGGGCACACAGTAATGAATGAGCCATGGATAAAAAAATGTATGGTTTATACATTGTTAAAACATATCTTACGGGTTCCAATGTCAGAGCACAATGTATACTGTATCAGCGAGCATGGAAATATGTTTTGTGTACGTTCTTTACCAATGGACATGGTGCAAACATACATGGATTGCAAAATTGTATCCAAGCATAAAAAAGGCATCCAAAATACAGCAATCCATTTACAGCCCTTGAAATCTTTCCTTGTCTCCAATTTCAAAGACATTTCATCAGATTGGCCAGACTAGTGGCTCCCGAGTGTCGCAGAGGTCTAAGACACTGCATCTCAGTGGAAGAGGCGTCACTGCAGTACCTGGTTTTAATCCAGGCTGCATCACATCCGTCCGTGATTGGGAGACCCATAGGGCAGTGCACAATTGGCCAGGCTAGGCAGTCATTGTAAATAAGAATTTGTTCTTTCCTGACTTGCCTAGATAAATAAAAACATTTAAAATAGTGTACCATTTGTCTTATGAAACATTAATCTTCATGTGGCAACCCAATCCACATCCATTTAACTTCAGATTTCTCCATGAATCAATAAAACCTAAAAGCATTTATTTATTTTTTACAAGGAGAGAAACAATAAAGACAGTGGAAAGCAACACCCAAACACATTCAGCAGCATGGCTGCCTGGCTGGAGCAGTCAGTGGAAGTGCAAAACAAATACATGTCAGAAGAGCGGGTGAACAGAGGAGAGGATGAGAAGAGATGAGAGGCTGGAAAAGATACATGTCTGGGCCCTGGGTAAAGCATTAGCAGCCATAATGGGAAACTTCCCTATCAGACAAACAGCAACAGTACTAGAGGGAAGGATGGCTTCACTGGTAAGAAGCAGGCCATGCTACAGACAAATATCACAATCACCACTATATGCTATAATGGCTAGTTGACACAAACTGATGTTTCCTTTGTTGTAGGATGATGGAAGGTTGAATATTTTTGCATGTTCAAAAGCATGATACTGTATCGAGCCTCTGTTATGGGATTTGCTTTCAGCCAACATGCGCTAAGCTTATCCATACACACAAGTCGTCACAGTATCATATGCACTGACATTGAAGCTGTACCATAATCTTGTTTTTGTAATCTCCTATATCACTGTGTCGGAAGAATGGTAAGGGTCAACAGGGTAAATTCAAGAATTGAATTCCTAATTGAAAACAAGGGGCCCTTTGCATTAATAGATGACATTTAGATTGATTCCCTAAATTGATTGAGTTTAAATGAAATTGACTCAGGGTTTACTCACAGTTCCAAGCAGAGCTGACAGGATTCAGGAGTTGATCCAATAGTCCATAGCAACCTGAAAGTCTMATTCTTTTCCTGACTGGGCCCTTGGGGTTCTGTACCCATAACACAGTCCACATTCACATAGTCTCAGAGGAACAGGGTCTGGTGGAACTGGCCGGGGAAGTATTGGTTGTGATCAGGACACACTTTGTTCCTGTAGCTAAGGTCCAGTGGGCTGGGTTTCAGGGTACTTCCAAGTTTCAGGTCACGGTTTAAACACGGTTTAAAAGTCGTCTCGAGCTCAGTGATCTCCATAAACACATACCACCTGAAGAAAGAGAAGACAAGAGAAAAGGTTGGACCATGGTTGCTGCTATTGAAGTGGCTATAGCAAACCTTATTGCCTCCTTACTATGGTGACACCCCCAGATATAGTACATTCAAAATAGCTTTAAAAAGACCAGGGAATTCCATGAATACAGTCATGACCTYGACTCCACTGTTTGCTTGTCAGTCAAAATACATGTTTCTCTTGCTCATTGTTTGGGCCTGACTCAGAGGAAAAGTCTTCATAAAAGAGATGAACAAACTAATAAAGCTACTTCCTGTGTACACCAGGAGTGGGTGTCTGATTGAGTGAACTGTACCGTAGAGAGAGATTGTACTATGCTAGACTGTGTGGGTGAGAGAAGGGAGGGTCGAGGATAGAGAGAGGAAAAGAGAGAGAAAGAAAGAGAAGTGGTGTAGTGTTCACAGTCACGAGTGAGTGTGTGTGTGCGCGTGTGCGTGTGCATGTGTGCATGTGTGTGTTATTCTGTTCCTTTGTCTGCACTGAGACAAACCCCTTTGTTCTAGCCCACACAGTGTAGAAAAGCAAAATATGAAAATTTCAAGAGCTATTAAATCGCTAAGCATGCAATCTAATCCCACCCACGGCAGAATTTCAGAACAGAGTGAGGAATAGACAATCAGTTATGCTATCTCTCAACAATAGAAACATTGAATACTAAAAATGTTTTACATGACAGCCAAGCAAAACACATATACAGTACAATGCTGTTTTTATTATGGCATCTACACAAAACACATCCAGTTCATTACATATTTGGAATTGACAGTATTTCATTCCAATGTGCTCTAAACGACAAAGTATTGCTACACATTGTTGCATTTTGGAATCTGAGCGCCCAAAACAAAGCATTGACAGTGGCGTTACTTTATGGCTCTAGCAGTGTACGAAGGAAAAAGCATGGCACTGAGTGCCTACTCACTCCCTCTCGCTCTCCCAGCCCCAGAGCTCCTCTACCCACAAGTGGAAACACAAAGCCAGATTGTTAGCACCCGGCCACTGAGACAGAGCAGAGGTGAGTCAGTGAGCTTAGCTGGAGAAGCCTTCTCATACAGAGTTGTGATGGGAAAATGGGGCCTCTAGGAAAAAGGGAAGAACTATTGTGCAATGTCAGTTTTCTACTGATTCAAAATAATGGACGAGAACCTGGGACAGATAAGGAGCTTCTATTGGGTTACATGATAATGATCACATTCAAAAACTGCTGACACAGATTATACAAACAGTTACTTATCCCTGTTGATGGTACATGACTTTCACTGTTCATTGGCTTACTTTAGCGATGCACGATATATCGGTCAGCATATCGGAAACGGACAATATTAACTAAAAATGCCAACATRGGCATCGGCCCGATGTCTAGTTTAAAGCCGATGTGCAAAACCGATGTCAAAGCTGACGTGCATACCTACAGTTGAAGTCAGAAGTTTACATACACCTTAGCCAAATACATTTAAACTCAGTTTCACAATTCCTGACATTTAATCAGAGTATAAATTCCCTGTCTTAGGTCAATTAGGATCACCACTTTATTTTAAGAATGTGAAATGTCAGAATAATAGTAAGAGAGAATATTTATTGTCAGCTTTTATTCTTTCATCACATTCCCAGTGGGTCAGAGAAGTTACATACACTCCAATTAGTATTTGGTAGCTTTGCCTTTAAATTGTTTAACTTAGGTCAAACGTTTCAGGTAGCCTTCCACAAGCTCCCACAAAAAAGTTGGCCGAATTTTGGCCCATTCCTCCCGACAGAGCTGGTGTAACTGAGTCAGGTTTGTAGGCCTCCTTGCTCCACACGCTTTTTCAGTTCGCCCACAAATGTCTATAGGATTGAGGTCAGGCGTTGTGATGGCCAGTCCAATACCTTGACTTTGTTGGCTTAAGCCATTTTGCAAAACTTTGGAAGTATGCTTGAAGACCCATTTGCGACCAAGCATTAACTTCCGACTGATGTCTTGAAGTTTGTTTCATATATCTACATCATTTTCCTCCCCGTGATGCCATCTATTTTGTGAAGTGCACCAGTCCCTCCTGCAGCAAAGCACCCCCACAAACATGATGCTGCCACCCTTGTGCTTCACGTTTGGGATGCTGTTCTCTCGGCTTGCAAGCCTCCCCTTTTTCCTCCAAACATAACGATGGTCATTATGGCCAAACAGTTCTATTTTTGTTTCATTAGACCAGAGGACATTTCTCCAAAAAGTACAATCTTTGTCCCCATGTGCAGTTGCAAACCGTAGTCTGGCTTTTTTATGGCGGTTTTGGAGCAGTGGCTTCTTCCTTGCTGGGCAGCGTTTCAATTTATGTCGATATAGGACTTGTTTTACTGTGGATATAGATACTTTTGTACCTGTTTCCTCCAACATATTCACAAGGTCCTTTGCTGTTGTTCTGGGATTGATTGGGACTTTTCGCACCAAAGTACGTTCATCTCTAGGAGACAGAAGGTATGACGGCTGCGTGGTCCCATGGTGTTTATACTTGCGTACTATTGTTTGTACAGATGAACGTGGTACCTTCAGGTGTTTGGAAATTGCTCCCAATGATGAACAAGACATGTGGAGGTATACACTTTTTTTTCTGAGGTCTTGGCTGATTTCTTTTGATTTTCCGATGATGTCAAGCAAAGAGGCACTGAGTTTGAAGGTAGGCTTTGAAATACATTCACAGGTACTGTCAATCTCCAATTGACTCAAATTATGTAAATTAGCCTATCAGAAGCTTCTAAAGTCATGACATAATTTTCTGGAATTTTCCAAGCTGTTTGAAGGCACAGTCAACTTAGTGTATGTAAACTTCTGACCCACTGGAATTGTGATACAGTGAATTATAAGTGAAATAATCTGTCTGTAAACAATTGTTGGAAAAATGACTTGTGTCATGCACAAAGTAGATGTCCTAACCGACTTACCCAAACTATTATCCCTGTTGATGGTACATGACTTTCACTGTTCATTGGCTTACTTTAGCGATGCACGATATATCGGTCAGCATATCGGAAACGGACAATATTAACTAAAAATGCCAACATCGGCATCGGCCCGATGTCTAGTTTAAAGCCGATGTGCAAAACCGATGTCAAAGCTGACGTGCATACCTACAGTTGAAGTCAGAAGTTTACATACACCTTAGCCAAAAACATTTAAACTCAGTTTCACAATCCTGACATAATCAGAGTATAAATTCCCTGTCTTAGGTCAATTAGGATCACCACTTTATTTTAAGAATGTGAAATGTCAGAATAATAGTAGAGAGAATTATTTATTTCAGCTTTTATTTCTTTCATCACATTCCCAGTGGGTCAGAAGTTTACATACACTCAATTAGTATGTTGGTAGCTTTGCCTTTAAATTGTTTAACTTAGGTCAAACGTTTCAGGTAGCCTTCCACAAGCTTCCCACAAAAAAGTTGGCCGAATTTTGGCCCATTCCTCCGACAGAGCTGGTGTAACTGAGTCAGGTTTGTAGGCCTCCTTGCTCGCACACGCTTTTTCAGTTCGCCCACAAATGTCTATAGGATTGAGGTCAGGCTTTGTGATGGCCAGTCCAATACCTTGACTTTGTTGTCCTTAAGCCATTTTGCCAAAACTTTGGAAGTATGCTTGGAAGACCCATTTGCGACCAAGCATTAACTTCCTGACTGATGTCTTGAGATCTTGTTTCAATATATCTACATCATTTTCCTCCCTCGTGATGCATCTATTTTGAAGTGCACCAGTCCCTCCTGCAGCAAAGCACCCCAAACATGATGCTGCCACCCTGTGCTTCACGTATGGGATGTGTTGCTTCGGCTTGCAAGCCTCCCCTTTTCCTCCAAACATAACGATGGTCATTATGCCAAACAGTTCTATTTTTGTTTCATTAGACCAGAGGACATTTCTCCAAAAAGTACAATCTTTGTCCCATGTGCAGTTGCAAACCGTAGTCTGGCTTTTTTATGGCGGTTTTGGACAGTGGCTTCTTCCTTGCTGGGCAGCGTTTCAATTTATTCGATATAGGACTTGTTTTACTGTGGATATAGATACTTTGTACCTGTTTCCTCCAACATATTCACAAGGTCCTTTGCTGTTGTTCTGGGATTGATTGGGACTTTTCGCACCAAAGTACGTTCATCTCTAGGAGACAGAAGTATGACGGCTGCGTGGTCCCATGGGTTTTATACTTGCTACTATTGTTTGTACAGATGAACGTGGTACCTTCAGGTGTTTGGAAATTGCTCCCAATGATGAACAAGACATGTGGAGTATACACTTTTTTTCTGAGGTCTTGGCTGATTTCTTTTGATTTTCCGATGATGTCAAGCAAAGAGGCACTGAGGTGAAGGTAGGCTTTGAAATACATTCACAGGTACTGTCAATCTCCAATTGACTCAAATTATGTAAATTAGCCTATCAGAAGCTTCTAAAGTCATGACATAATTTTCTGGAATTTTCCAAGCTGTTTGAAGCACAGTCAACTTAGTGTATGTAAACTTCTGACCCACTGGAATTGTGATACAGTGAATTATAAGTTAAATAATCTGTCTGTAAACAATTGTTGGAAAAATGACTGTGTCATGACAAAGTAGATGTCCTAACCGACTTACCCAAACTATAGTTTGTTAACAAGAAATTTGTGGAGTGGTTGAAACACTTAGGTGAGTCATAAAACTCGTTTATGTAAACTTCCGACTTCAACTGTATATAACGTAGTTAGATGACATAATGACACCACGAAAATACAGTGCAGAACAAAAGCAGACACGGAACAAAAGCATACACAGAACAAAAGCAGAAAAATACTAAGCGCACACTTCCAACAACTAAACAAGTCTAGTCGAGCAGTCATTTGAAAGGAGTAAGAACATTTCAGCGAGACAACTCAAAGACAAATCCCTTAACACCAAGATAATGGAATTCATTGCCTTTGACAATCAACAGTTCTCTGTTGTGGATGATGTTGGCTTTCGCCGACTGGTTGAGCACCTCGAGCCAAAGC